>NC_091455.1:12509939-12809939 GCF_027789765.1 Dendropsophus ebraccatus
GTGACAGCATTGTTAAAGGGGCAGCACTGTGTCTGGCGGGGGGGCCTGACGCCCGACAGTCAGAGCGGCACCTTCGTGTCGGGCTGGGGCCTACCGAAGGATCCAGAGCAGCAGCAAATCTTCTTAAAAAACCTCTCCTGCTCTGGACAGTTCCTGACATGGACAGAGGTGGCAGCAGAGAGCACTGTGTCAGACTGGAAAGAATATACCACTTCCTGCAGGACTCATGGCAGCTGATAAGTACTGAAAGACTGGAGATTTTTTAATAGAAATTAATTAAAAATTTCTGGCACTTTCTGGTGGCAGTTGATTTGAAAGGAAAAAAAATGGTGAACAACTCCAATTTGGAGCTGGGTTCACACACTGTATACTTCAGGCAGTATTTGGTCCTCAACTCAGGTCCTCATAGCAACCAAAACCAGGAGTGGATTGAAAACACAGAAAGGCTCTGTTCACACAATGTTGAAATTGAGTGGATGGCCGTCATATAACGGTAAATAACTGCCATTATTTCAATATAACAGCCGTTGTTTTAAAATAACAGCAAAAATTTGCCATTAAATGACGGCCATCCACTCAATTACAACATTATGTGAACATAGCCTTTCTGTGTTTTCAATCCACTCCTGGTTTTGGTTGCTATACAGCCTCACAAATACAGCCTCAAATATACATAGTGTGAACCCAGCCTTAAGGTGTAAAATTTGCCAAACTTTTCCCTTGGTAACTACTGGGGGCTAAGTGACAACTACCCTTACTAGTGTTTTGTGCATCAGCGAGGTTGTCCCTCCCCTTCCCAAGAAAACCCAAAACCCCAGAACCAGAACCTCCCATTGAACTCTGCTCATTTTGAATCTTTTTCTATGTTCTAAGCTCCACACAGCCATCATATCCGGGTTCTGTTTGTTCGGGAGACCTGCTGGTGGTATTGTTATTGCCGGCCATTGTCTCACCTGACCCGTACAAATTGTGCATTGGAAGGAAACAAAAAAAAAAGGGAAGTGTTCCAGGGTGTAGGATATAATGATGTTTTACAATTTGTATCGTTTTAAGCTCGAGCACTTCAGGTCTCACCAATGTATTCACCAGTCACCTCGGAGGCTTTGCGGGAACTTGGCACATCACCAATATGGCAAGAAAAGCATAAAACCTGAGCTCCTCGTCTCTTTTGTGTATAAACCGGCGCTCGTCTCTCCGAAAGCAAAGCAGCCGGTGGCATTGTGTTCTGAATGGGGTCGGGGAAGAAAGACTGAACAAACACTTGAATTAGTGAGATGTGGAGCAGTCGGAGCTACTTAAACCCAAGTAACAATGGAGAATAAAGACATAATATTGGTATTACTGTTACCAATACAAATGGAAGGGCAGTGGCACACAGTTGTGTTGTGTGATTAATATCAAGCTTGTTCTCTCTACCCTTATTACTTAAAGGGATCGTCCAGAGGCACAAAAACATGACTACTCCACTAATAAAACACTTACTAGATGTCCTTGTGTCTGAACGGAGTAAAGATCATGGAGTCAAACAAATGTAATTATTTTGTGATGCCATCACAGAGCTGACCCCGCCACCCCCATATGGGTTGGTCCATCACTGGTCCTGCATAGTGTTGAGCTGACTTGCCAAACTGTGTCGGGTCCGGCAATGTTCTCGGAATGCGAATGCTTGACTCCCGGCGGCTGGAGATATTGGATGCCTCCCTAGGGCTGCCTAGAAAACATGGGTGCAGCCTATGGCCTATGACTGTATCCATGTTTTCCAGGGCTCCCTAGGGAGGCATCCAATACATCCACCTGAGTGTTCAGGTTCGGAGAACGTTGCCGAACATGAATGCCAGACCTGGAATCCTCTTCTTTCTTGCTAGCCGATTCGCCTGCATTCCCACCCGTCTACCATCGAGCACCTTTCACCCGTATGACCCAAAACAGGTCAATGGCCACAGCTAGAGATGAGAAAATTTCCCCCAATTTTTTTGGACTGATAAAACTTGGTCCATTGCACTGAAAAGTCATATATGACACTTTATGTTCTACTAAAACTATATCCATGCTAAACATGAAAAGGAAAAAGTTAAGGAACAGCAGTAATGGGCAGGGCTTAATTCGAGGGTTGGTAGGTTGGTTCAGCTTTATCCCCCCGTACATTGGACCGGACAGTCACTCCTGGGCCCTGTGTTGTTTTGGTAACCCTTAACAGTCCTGACTTTGGGATTAGAGGTCAGGGTCTCAATCCATCAGTATTGTTATTCCGCAAGGTATTTACATTGAATTGTGAGAGATTGACTGACATAACATGGGCTTAATGTGGCTACAACACTCATCATTTGAGGAGACTTTGGGGCCACTGCTGTCACTTGTGCCTATACACCATGCAACGTCATTGTACAGTAAGCTCTTTATCTATTTATCTATGTAATAACCTATTGACTATTAGCTTATATGAATTGCTGGGGCTGCTCTCCACAGATAAGAGCCGAGTCCTCTGCTGTGACCAGATCATGTAGAAATAATAAAGAGAGTCGTCCTGTAGCCAAGAACATGTTTCCAGGAGCACTAGGACCCATTGGGCTTAGAAGCCCATAGAGATCTAGTAAACACACCCCATGCTAGTCACACTGGAGACGGGGAAGATGTAGAACCCATTGGGACTGGACCCAACTGCATATCAAGGGTATATGTTTAGTATAGTGCAGCCATGGGTCAATGGAGAATTGGAATAACCCCAACTTGTAATGACCCCACCTATCATCCCCCGTGTCCCACCAAGTCAGTGAAAGCCGGGAAACTGACCAGTGGGTTCTCTTATTTTTTTCCCCAACAAAGAATAAAAAGTGCTAGCCAAATAAAAAATAAAAAATTTCCCCAACACCTGTACCCCGAGGAGCTGTTCCTAGGAAGTGGGATTGACATTATGAATTATGGGCACGAGATTCTGGAGTATTTTTCATGTTGTCCGCGAGTCCTACAGGGAAAGTTTACACAGTTTAGATAATAGGGCAGATATCACAGGATAGATTTGCTCCTCAGGGGTGTGGAAAGTTAGGCCCCGCCCATGCAGATATTGTTAATATTTCTTCATTGGTTGTTACCTAGTGTCAGTTACTCTGTCCGGAAAACAGGAACAGTGGCAGTGCCCCTGGGCCTGTATCACACACGGGGTCCTGTATGGCAGTGGCAGTAAGGCTGGGAGCACACTATGGGGGAAATGTATCATCCGGCCGATTTGCGCATTATTTTATTCGCAAATTGCCGATTTGCGAATAGAAAATTCGCAAATCGCCACTTTCCGCCGAGTATGCCAGGGGGGCGGGGAGGGGGTGTGAAGGGGGCGGAACGGAGGGCGCGGACTTAGAGTCCGCGCGATTCACCATCCGTTCCGCCAAAAGATACGCCGAAAACCTACTCCAGTCCTTAGCTGGCGTAGGTTTTCGGCCAAACGCAGGCGGACTGCCTCTACATAAATCCAGGTAGCGCTGGAGATGCGGGGGCATTTTTAAGTCCGGCGTAAAAAACGCCGGACTTAATAAATGTCTCCCTATGTTTTTTTCATGAAGAAATAAGGATGGAAAAACTGATGCATTTCTGTACATCTGTTTTTATCTGTTTTTTTTATTGACTTCCATTAAAAAAAAAAAACTTCAGAATGCATGCTTTTTTAACGTACACAAAAATGTGGTTGACAATGTTTTTGTGTACGTTAAAAAAAGGTTTGATCCCTTTTTTTATCGTGAAGTTAATGGAATTGACAAAAATGGATTGTAAAAACATAGTGTAAACCCAGTCTAAGGGCCCTATTACACGGAGTGATTATCGGCCGATTCGGCTTACTCCAATTATTGCTCCCTGTAATAGCGACAACGATCAGTCGACGAAATGATCGTTGGCTGATCAATGGTTTACGTTTGGACTTAAAATCGTCGGGCGCCGACTGTGCATTGCTGTGTGTAAATAACTATGTGCAATAGCGATGCCCGGCCGATGGCTGACAATTGGCCAAACACCTCTCCCCGCTCCAGGTCTTCTCTCCTGTGCTCCATAGCTTCCTGGTCCCGGTGGCTGTAGTGTCTGAGCGGCCTGTCAGCTAACGATGTCCATGCAGCCTTTGCTGCCCGAATATAGGGCTGTCTAATAGGTCCAGTAAACGAGCGGCGATCTAGCAGATTGGAACTTCGTTTACTAAAATGATCGTGCGGTAGTAGTCCGATATAATAGTACCCTAAGTCTGATAGGGTCAGTGTACTCATGACAGCGCCCTTTACTGTGTCCCTGCCTGATCATTCCATCCCGCCTCCTTCTGGGTAATACGGACCATGTCGCCAGCTCACTGGGCAGAAGTGTAACCAGTATCATCCACCTATTAACCAAAACCAACAGTGTCCGTCCAAATCACAGAAATGTGAATCTTTAGTTTTTTTTTTTTAATTTACAATTTTGTAATTATTTTGTTTTTATGTTTTCGCTTTAAAAATTTAACTCTAAAGGTTTAAGAAATCAGTAATTTATTTGTAATTTGTGTTAATCTAATCTATGAATTAATGGATTATCCGGGGCTGGAAAAGATCAATTAGCAAATTTAGTTTGTTTTCTTTACTTTACTTCGGGCAAATCTGTGCTCATGTATAAACTGGTTTTCTGCTGTTTATCCAATTATAACTGCAGGGAATTTAATTCACCTTCTATCTCCCTAATGTTATCTGTGTCCTCCAACCCATCTACAGTACCATGGCGGTATATAGCCCAGAAAGAGAGCGCCTTATGCTCATGCATGTGCAATTTGGTAGATAGGGGCAATATTATAGTAGTTATATTCCTGTATATAGGAGCAGTATTATAGTAGTTATATTCTTGTATATAGGAGCAGTATTATAGTAGTTATATTCTTGTATACAGGAGCAGTATTATAGTAGTTATATTCTTGTATATAGGAGCAGTATTATAGTAGTTATATCCCTGTATATAGGAGGCAGTATTATAGGTATTATAGTAGTTATATTCCTGTATATAGGGAGCAGTATTATAATAGTTATATTCCTGTATAAAGGGAGCAGTATTATAGTAGTTATATTCTTGTATATAGTAGCAGTATTATAGTAGTTATATCCCTGTATATAGGAGCAGTATTATAGTAGTTATTGTCTTGTATATAGGAGCAGTATTATAGTAGTTATATTCTTGTATATAGGAGCAGTATTATAGTATTTATATTCCTGTATATAGGAGCAGTATTATAGTAGTTATATTCTTGTATATTAGAGCAGTATTATAGTAGTTATATTCCTGTATATAGGAGCAGTATTATAGTAGTTATATTCCTGTATATGGGAGCAGTATTATAGTAGTTATATTCTTGTATATAGGAGCAGTATTCTAGTAGTTATGCGGTTCAGGGAAGAAACAGAGTGCTGCACCTCACACCTATGGCTGATACTAGTGCCGCTTGGCTAAATATAAAACACATCAGAATTTTGTGTATGAATTGATCAAGCCATACTGCCCCATGTACCTCGTGCCGGTATCTGATACACATGGGTCCCTACACTAAGTCCACACCGTGCCAGTCAGTGGCCACCAACCCCGCAGGCGCGCACAGCCAGGGAACGGGGGCCATGGGACGGCCCTGCGACCCCCATGCCACAGGACCAGACCCAAAAACACCACACCAGAACCCGGCCAGCACCGCCGGCGGAGAAGGTCGCCCCCAAGCAGCACAAGTCTGGATAAGGTATTGCGCTCACCATAGCTGCAGCAAACAGAATGGGAAAAAACAGGAGGGATTAAAACCATGTGCACTCAGGTGTCTCCTGCTAATTGCGGTCATGTGGGTCTCACCAGGAGGAGTGCAAAACACGGAGAAAAGAGAGAAACAAAATGCGGTTCAGGGAAGAAACAGAGTGCTGCACCTCACACCTATGGCTGATACTAGTGCCGCTAGGCTAAATATAAAACACATCAGAATTTTGTGTATGAATTGATCAAGCCATCGCTGACCGACACGGTGTGGAGTTAGCGTAGGGACCCGTGTGGACCAGAGGACCTGCGCGGTGGTACACGGGGCAATATGGCTTGATCAATTCATATACAGACACTCTGGTGTTGATTTTTAATATAGGCCTAGCGGCATGAGTATCAGCCATAGATGGGATGTGCAGCGGTTCCATTCTCTCCAGTTCGTATTCTAGTAGTTATATTCTTGTATATAGGAGCAGTATTATAGTAGTTATATTCCTGTATATAGGAGCAGTATTCTAGTAGTTATATTCTTGTATATAAGAGCAGTATTCTAGTAGTTATATCCTTGTATATAGGAGCAATATTATAGTAGTTATATTTCTGTATATAGGAGCAGTATTATAGTAGTTATATTCCTGTATATAGGACCAGTATTATAGTAATTATATTCTTGTATATAGGAGCAGTATTATAGTAGTATATCCCTGTATATAGGAGGCAGTATTATAGTAGTTATATTCCTGTATATAGGAGCAGTATTATAGTAGTTATATTCTTGTATATAGGGGGCAGTATTATAGTAGTTATATTGCTGTATATAGGAGCAGTATTATAGTAGTTATATTCCTGTATATAGGGAGCAGTATTATAGTAGTTATATTCCTGTATATAAGGGGCAGTATTATAGTAGTTATATTCCTGTATATAGGAGCAGTATTATAGTAGTTATATTCTTGTATATAGGAGCAGTATTATAGTAGTTATATTCCTGTATATAGGAGCAGTATTATAGTAGTTATATTCCTGTATATAGGAGCGGCATTATAGTAGTTATATTCCTGTATATAGGAGCAGTATTATAGTAGCTATATTCCTGTATATAGGAGCAGTATTATAGCTGTTATATTCCTGTATATAGGAGCAGTATTATAGTAGTTATATTCCTGTATATAGGGGAAGTATTATAGTAGTTATATTCTTGTATATAGGGGGCAGTATTATAGTAGTTATATTCCTGTATATAGAAGCAGTATTATAGTAGTTATATTCTTGTATATAGGAGCAGTATTATAGTAGTTATATTCTTGTATATAGGGAGCAGTATTATAGTAGTTATATTCCTGTATATAGGAGCAGTATTATAGTAGTTATATTCTTGTATATAGGGAGCAGTATTATAGTAGTTATATTCCTGTATATAGGAGCAGTATTATAGTATTTCTATTCCTGTTTATAGGAGGGAGTATTATAGTAGTTATTGTCTTCTATATAGGATTCAGTGTTATAGTAGTTATATTTTGCATACATTTTCTTTTTCCGCCATCTCCCAATATATAACTCTTTTTCCTCTATAGGGCTTGCTTGCTTCTTCCTCGCTCTTCCCTGTAGATACTTCACATTACCATGAATGACACCATTGCCCAGTTCGCGTCTTTGCCTGCAATCAATAATCCCCGCAGAAAGGAATGAGCGAAGTTATTGGTGAGATCAACAGTTTAGATAGTGAAATGTAGCTTGCGGAGCAGCTTGGGGAGTATACGGCTGCACTGCTTCTTATATCTGACAGCTCTTCTGATAACCCCCTATATAATGTATATCCAGCACTGGGATGTGAGACTCCGGAGTCGCAGTATAACTTCTGTGCATTATTCCGGGACTCAGAGGTCATCGCATCATATGTTGTTATTGTGGATTGGCCATCTCCGTATCCTTTGGCTGGAGTCTTGTATTTTAATATTTTCTCTATAAATAGAAGAGAGCGGTGGCGTCCGGAGTGTCTGGACTGTGGTGGAATAGCTCCACCAAGAGGCGTCACCACAAGCTGGAGTGACCAGCGGATACGAGACATCCGCATACTGGACCTGCAGGACATGCGGCCGTCCCCGTACATCTGATATTAACCCATAGTATACATAGATCACTCAATGAAGGGGACTCTTAAAGGGGTTTAAAGGGAACGTGTCATAGGAAAATGACTTGACTGATTATTTTTTAACAATTTGTGGTTATTTTTTCCCATGTGCCTATGGCCACTATGCCTAATACCAAGTAAAAGGGGCTATTCAGGATGACAAAAACAAAGCTGCTATCTTCCTGAAAGAGCGCCACTCTTGTCCTTAGTTTGTGTGCGGTATTGCATCTCAATGGAGCCAAGCTGTAACACCACACACAACCTGAAGACAGGGGTGGCGATGTTTTGGGAAGAAATTTGTATGTTTTTTTAAATCCTGGATAACTCCTTTAACACTTCCTGTTCTGTTCCCGGCTGTGTCCTCCTTATCATCACATGCAATATTAGGCCATGTTCACACAATGCATGTTTTGTATAAATCACGTCCGTTGTTGCAATTTATACAGATTTGTAATTTACTACTACTACTTCAAAATCTCCAGTCTTCCAGTACTTATCAGCTGCTGTATGTCCTGCAGGAAGTGGTGTATTATTTCCAGTCTGACACACTGCTCTCTGCTGCCACCTCTGTCCATATCAGGAACTGTCCAGAGCAGGAGAGGTTTTCTATGGGGATTTGCTGCTGCTCTGGACAGTTCCTGACATGGACAGAGGTGGCAGCAGAGAGCACTGTGTCAGACTGGAGAGAATACACCACTTCCTGTAGGACATACAGCAGCTGATAAGTACTGGAAGACTAGAGATTTTTTAAATAAAAGTAAATTACAAATCTATACAACTTTCTGACACCAGTCAATTTGTGTACATAAAGGAAAAAAAAAGAATTCTGACCTTTGTGGACCATAATAGGATGTATTGAGTTCGAGTGCCAGGATGGAGATGAGCTATATATAATGTTTGTGTTATTTTTTTCATATAGAACGCCTTGTCTCTTTAATGATGTGTGTGTGTATATATATATATATATATATATACACATATATAAAGTGTATTTATGGCTATACATTTGCAGCGTGGTCGAATCTATTACAGTGCGTGTTATTAGTGATCTGTACGCTGTATATAAAACTACATATATATATATATATATATATATATATATATATATATATATACTGCCTGTATATAGCTGCTCATTATATCCGACATACGACGCGATGGAAGCTTCTCCTCCCGGCTCGGCCTTGTTAAAGGAGATGAATAGGAAGCGATTGCTGGGCTGTAGAAGGGATTATGGGTAATTATTGTTTTCTTAGCCCTTGTATAATTATTGGTGTTTATATCATCATCACCCCCCCCCCCCCCCCCCGCATTATTGATTGAGTGGGAGGCAGATAGTAAATATTTCATGCCGCGTAGTGTAAGACGGGAGGACGCGGCACTGGAAGACGACACATATGTAGATCTGGTGTAAACAAGCTGCGTCTTCTTATATCTTTACTATTAAATAATTCATCATAAATTTTATAAAAAAATAAGAGAAACCTTGAATGTGCCCGGAAAGCAGAATGGAGACGGCCGCACGCCCAAGGGTTAATCATCTATAGAGCGGTGTATTCTATGGCTTCTGCCCTAAGGCCTCTATTATTGCCCTGTGACTGATGACCACGGGGTCACGGCCATGTGTCCTGACCGCAGCCCCATATCCCAGCGGTCCCATCAGTGCTGGATATAGAGGTGGATAAGATGTATGGCCAGAGCTGCCTGATGCATGGACTGCAGAGATAGGCGGCGTTCACACCTTCAGTAAGACCGGAACTCATGATGATGCCGTTTAAATATCGCTTCTGTACTGACATAAGGTCCTATTCCACGGAACGAATGTCGTTCGTATTCGGCCGATATCGGCCGCTACGAACGATAATCGTCCCGTGGAATAGAGTGCAACGATCAGCCGACATCGTTCATGTCGGCTGATCGTTGCAGTCGCTTGTTTTTAAACATGCGACTGATACAGCAACGATCTGCTGCCGTCGCTCTGTTGAATAAGAGCGTCAGCAGCAGACGCTGCTGTATCCTATGGGCTGCCCGGACGATCAGCGATCACCCGGGCAGCCCCCCCCGCAGCTCCCCGCCACCCCTCCCGCACTCACCCGCTCGCTGCAGCCGCGCTGAATAGCGGCGGCAGCGAGCGGGGAACGAGGAGATAACGAGCTCTGAGAGCACTGGTTTGCTCCTCTTAACGACCGGTGGAATAGGGGCATTAGCCCTTCGACATTAGCCCTTTGCTCCTTAGGGCCCTATTCCACCGGACGATTATCGTTTGCATAATCACTAACGAATAACGATCTCAAACGACCGCTATTGCGAAAACGTTCAGTCATTTCCATGGAACGATAATCGTTACTTATGATCGTAATTGCGATTGTTTTTTCTTCGCTATTCCTTCGCTATTGCGTTCGTATCTATTGCAAACGACCGAACGACGTCTTATTCAATGCGAACGTTTTGCGAACGAGCAACGATAATAATAGGTCCAGGTCTTATAAAGCGATCAACGATTTCTCGTTTGGTCGTTAATTGTTAACTGCATTTCAACTGAACGATTATCGTATAGATTCGAACGATTTAACGATAATCTGAACGATAATCGTCCGGTGGAATAGGGCCCATAGCACATTGACCATGAAGAAACCGTAATTACGGAATGTGGGAATGCCCTCTAACTAGAGACAAGCCCGTCTAAACAAAGGAAAACATCCCAGTAGTAGCTGGATCCAGTCCTGGCAAACTGGGCGGAGATTCCGAGGACTGGATCCAGCTTTTCCAGACTCCCGGGGTGGAGCGGCAGAGGGCGGAGCAGGTGGCTTTGCTTCGTTTGCTCATCTCTACCCCGACCTGTCTCCCATAGCTGTAGGATTGTAAGAGCTTGGGCTGATCCCGGCAGTCAGAGAGAGCATCTGGCCTGGGACGGATCAGGAGAGCCGCCACCAGTCCTGGAACGTATTACAAGGCCTATCCTCCTATGTGGAGTAAGTGGACAAATCCCAGGCTATGGCCACGACCAAACATTGTCCTTCTTTTTGGCCATTTGGCGTTTTTTTTTGGACTGCCGTCATTTCGAGGCCAAATAACCTCCATTATTTTAAACTAACGTCTGTGAACAGATGGGGAAAAAAACAGCTGAATTTTGCAAAAGCAAGTGGTAAATAATGAGCATGTTCATTACTGGGACGGACAAAGTCATATATGTTATTGTATAATGCGCGCGCACTGCCGGACCATTTCCAGTTGACTTCAAAGGAGCCTGTTATTATACTGAAAATACAGCTGTATTCTTACCCCAAAAATGTTAGTATTTTGGTATTATTTTAACCTTATTATTTAGCCTTAGTGGAGAGACCCCAACTGATCCAAGCTTCCAGCTGCCTTGTGTTTGTAGTTACTCTGAGTGTTCCCGTATAGAGGCTGGAGAAGAGCGAACTGGCCGAAAGTTCACGTTTGCAGGAACCCGACTGATTGCTATGAATCCTGCTGCCTGGAGAAGGTCGATGCAGCCTGAAGCTCAGGAGCCTATGGTCTGTGGTTGTATCCACGATTCCCAGGCAGTCCTTGGGCAGTATCCACCTTCTCCAGGCAGAGGGATTCAAATGCCAATGGTTTGAAGTTGTGCAAGCGTGAACTTTCGGCAAGTTCACTTATCTCCAGTATGGACGGTAACTAGAGACAAATCCAAAACTATTGTGATTATGGCTTTTCTCGCCCCATAACTGATGTCTATGGGGTCACAGCCATGTTTCCAGACTGCAGGAAGAGGAGCCCCATCAGTGCTGCATATAGAGTTGGATATGATGGAGAAATGCCCGCGTGTATGGCCAGAGCAGCCTGATGCATGGACTGCAGGGATAGGCGGCATTCACACCTTCAGTAAGACCGGAACTCATCATACTGTCGCTCCAAAGCACATTGACTGAATGGTACGAATGAGAAAATTTAAACAGTTTTGGAGCCCTCGGCATCATGATGAAGGATGATGCTGGGAGTTTCGAGGTCTGGTCCACAGCATACAGTCCGTGTACAGACCACAGATGACCCCGTAGTGTTGTACAGAGTCCTATGTGGCACGCATGGTGCACGCTTACATTCATGGCAGTTCGAGATCCTTCAATAGAAGTTGCATAGAGGCCACCACAGTCTCAGGAGGAGCAAGGCATGATGGGAATTGTAGTTCTGCGGCAGGTTCCCCATCCCTGGTATAACTCACTGCATGTACGAAAATCACAAACTCAGCTCCTCTACCTCCACCACTTGCTGTGAGGACAGGAGGGTGATGGACAGGTTCATTATTGTGTCGGTGCTCAGTGTATCCACATGAACACGTTGCTTCCCGGACCTGTGCCGAATATTAATGTGTGGGGAGAGACGAGGAGAGGCGGGTGGGCTCCGCGGATGGGGACGTGCGCGCTGGATGTAACACATGTACATACTGAGGATGAGGCGTAGGCTAAAGAACTGCAGGAAGATACAATGAGGTCAGCACCGTCTGGTGAGACTCCATGTACTTTACTTAGGCTGGGTTCACACTACGTTTTTGCAATCTGTTTTGATCCGATTTTCAATTGACTTCCGTTATAAAAAAAAAAAAAAAAAAAAAGAATCAGAACAGATCCGTTTTGATCTGTTTTTTTTTTTTAAGTAGAAGTCAATGGAAAACCAGATGCACACAAATGCATCAGTTTTTTCCATCCGTTTTTTGCAAAAAAAAAACAAAAACGGATGAATAAAACGGATTGCAAAAACGTGGTGTGAACCCAGCCTTACACTTTTTTGAAGTTATTCTTTACTCCAGGAATCTGTGTTATCTGCGGCTTTAAACAAAAAAAGAGCGTTCAAACATCCCTCACCCCCCCCCCCCCCGCACACCTAAACAGCAATCCAACAGTTTAGTCCCTTTAAGAACGCCGCCATTTTTTCCTTTTACTCCTTGCCTTATATACTGTATATGAGACTGCTTCTATAGCAGGACTGTTGTACTTATTAATTACTGTCTGTATAATTTATTAAAGGGGTACCCCAGCCAAAATATTTTTCAAAATAGTTCTTTCAAATCAACTGGTGTCAGAATGTTATATCGATTTTTATTATTATCTACTTCTATTGTAAAAATTTCCAGTATTCCAGTACTTATCAGCTGCTGTATGTCCTGCAGGAAGTGATGTCTTCTCTTCAGTCTGACACAGTGCTCTCTGCTGCCACCTCTGTCCATGTCAGGAACTGTCCAGAGCGGGAGAGGTTTTCTATGGGGATTTGCTGTTGCTCTGGACAGTTCCTGACATGGACAGAGGTGGCAGCAGAGAGCACTGTGTCAGACTGAAGAGAATATACCACTTCCTGTGATACATATATACAATGAGGTCAGCACCGTCCATGTACTTTACTTAGGCTGGGTTCACACTACGTTTTTGCAATTCGTTTTGAACCGATTTTCAATTGCAATGTGTTCTGATCTCGGCCTCCTTTTTTTCTGCCTGCAGCCATGTAAGTTTTCTCGCTGTGACTTTTTGATCCTCTTTCATTTCCATGGAATTTTTATGTGATGCGACAATTTTAACAATTGGTAATTTTCTTATTTAATGTTTTATGCTTAATAATTAGTTTGGAAAATGGCAACTAAAGGATAGTTGGATTTTTTATTAGGGGGATTTAAAAAAAAATATATTTTTTTTTATAGAAGAATTTTTTGTTAGTCCTGAGTAGAGGACAACTCCAGCATATTTGTTTCTGATCTGCGGCATTTGGAAAACAGAGAAACCTAGAAGATTGTCGGCAGGAGAATCCCCCCTGCTCCGTCTAGTCGGCTCTTATATTATTTCCCTTCTTATTCCCCTAGGGTAGATATATGTATATACCAGGCAGGTTTATATTCAGTTATTGTAGATTTACCTACCACATCAGCTGGAAGTTTCCTCCAAGCATCTACTACTCTTTCATACACATATAATAGAGACTGTTTCCATTGCTGAGACTGTGATGGACTGTGTCCCCCCCGGTGATCGATCTCCTGCCCTCGTGTTTCCTACCTGACGGCCGCGGCTGTTATCTGTGTTAAGAGCAGGTAATTCTTCTAGGTGTAAATGGATTGAGGAGAGAAGTGTCGGCTCCTGGGGGACGGTGATGTTTGCCGGGGATTATGGGAAAACTTCTCAGCAGAATCACAGAGCGCTCAGAGAACAGCAGCGTGTTTGTCTTTCAGTTCTTCCGGCGCTGATTGTCTGAGAATCCTAATGTGTCCGTCCTGGAGCGAGAACAATGGAGGCTACTGGGGATTGTACTATAGAGGAAAGGAGTGAAAGGGTTAAAATGTCAGAGAGTCACTCATAAAAATATGTAATATAACAACCAATTCATAAGGAAAGTGTCCGGACATTCACCAGCAGAATAGTGAGTGCAGCTCTGGAGTATAATACAGGATGTAACTCAGGATCAGTAATGTAATGTATGTACACAGTGACCTCACCAGCAGAATAGTGAGTGCAGCTCTGGAGTATAATACAGGATGTAACTCAGGATCAGTAATGTAATGTATGTACACAGTGACCCCACCAGCAGAATAGTGAGTGAAGCTCCGGAGTATAATACAGGATATAACTCAGGATCAGTACAGGATCAGTAATTTAATGTATGTACTGTACACAGTGACGCCACCAGCAGAATAGTGAGTGCAGCTCTGGAGTATAATACAGGATGTAACTCAGGATCAGTAATGTAATGTATGTACACAGTGACCACTCCAGCAGAATAGTGAGTGCAGCTCTGAAGTATAATACAGGATCAGTACAGTATCAGTAATGTATGTACACAATACCCAATCAGCAGAATAGTGAGTGCAGCTCCGGAGTATAATACAGGATGTAACTCAGGATCAGTAATCTAATGTATGTACACAATACCCAATCAGCAGAATAGCGAGTGCAGCTCTGGAGTATAATACAGGATGTAACCCAGGATCAGTAATGTATGTACACAGTGACCCCAACAGCAGAATAGTGAGTGCAGCTCTGGGGTATAATACAGGATGTAACTCAGGATTTGTAATGTAATGTATGTACACAGTGACCACACCAGCAGAATAGTGAGTGCAGCTCTGGAGTATAATACAGGATGTAACTCAGGATCAGCAATGTAATATTTATATAATGATTCAACTTTTTGTCTGGATTAATTAATTTGATCCATTTGCAGATAT
The DNA here is from genome assembly GCF_027789765.1 of Dendropsophus ebraccatus. NCBI lineage: Eukaryota > Metazoa > Chordata > Amphibia > Anura > Hylidae > Dendropsophus > Dendropsophus ebraccatus. Next base: position 12,524,987 of record NC_091455.1, read on the forward strand.
ATTATTTCCTATTTGTCAGTAAAATTGATTTAGGTGAAACCATCTGCGTCACTGGAGGATAAATATCCAACATTAGAAATATGAAAACTAATAAGAGTGATGGGGGGGGGATGTAATAGAGAGATGACAGGATGTTAATGTCTTTATTACAATCAGACTCCGGGATGTCTCAGATCTCGGTGACCTTGATCTAATGGCTTCTTATCTCCCCAAGGACATCACACCTGACACCGGGACAAAAAGTCGCCAATTATCATCTCCATGTCAGCCGTGCATCTCAGGGCGCCGCGTCTTCAGATCTTCTGTGATGCGGCAGATTAATATCCGACCATGAATGAGCTATTATACCTTGTGTTATAAAGCACGCCGCCTCTTTTATTCCTAGACGGTCGTACAGTATTTCATTAGCTGTAGAGTTTAGAGATCCTTATGTGAACTAACCGCATCCGTAAATTCATTCATCACAAGTCAATGGGTTTATTTTTGGAAATCTCTAAAAAATGGAAAAAAAAAAAAAAAAAAGGATTTTTTTTAAAGGCTTAGAGCAAAGAGTTTGATTTTCATTCCAAGACAGGAGCCCCCTGCAGTGGAGCAGGATTTATTGCTGCACTGTGGTGTTGGTTTACTATTGGTGGAGTAGGATATATTGCAGTGGAGCAGGATTTATTGCTGCACTGTGGTGTTGGTTTACTATTGGTGGAGTAGGATATATTGCAGTGGAGCAGGATTTATTGCTGCACTGTGGTGTTAGTTTTCTACAGGTGGAGCAGTATTGCTGCACTGTGGGTCTGATTTATCTTCAGTGGAAAAGTATTTATTCCTGTACTGTTAGATTAGTTTTCTACAGGTGGAGCCGTATGCTGCACTGTGTTGCTGGTTTATTGCAAGGGGAGAAGTATTTATTGCTGCACTGTGGTGCTGGTTTATTGCCAGTGGAGAAGTAGTTATTGCTGCACTGTGCTGCTGGTTTACTGCTGATGGAAAACTATTTATTGCTGTGCTGCTGTGCTGGTTTATTGCTGATGGAAAACTATTTATTGCTGTACTGCTGTGCTGGTTTATTGCCAGTGGAGAAGTACTTATCGCTGCACTGTAGTGCTGGTTTTTTGCTGATAGAGAAGTATTTATTGCTGCACTGTGCTGCTGGTTTATTGCTGATGGAGAAGTATTTATTGCTGCACTGTAGTGCTGGTTTATTGCTGATAGAGAAGCACTTATTGCTGCACCACAGTGCTGTTTTTTCTGCTGATGGAGAAGTATTTATTGCTGCAATGTGCTGCTGGTTTATTGTTGATAGAGACGTATTTATTGCTGAACCGTAGTGCTGGTGTTTTGCTGATAGAGAAGTATTTATTGCTGCACTGTGCTGCTGGTTTATTGCTGATATAGAAGTATTTATTGCTGCACTGTGCTGGTTTATTGTTGATATAGAAGTATTTATTGCTGAACCGTAGTGCTGTTTTTTTTGCTGATAGAGAAGTATTTATTGCTGCACTGTGCTGGTTTATTGCTGATAGAGAAGCACTTATTGCTGCACTGTGCTGCTGTTTTTTTGCTGATAGAGAAGTATTTATTGCTGCACTGTGCTGCTGGTTTATCGCTGATAGAGAAGCACTTATTGCTGCACTGTGCTGCTGGTTTATCGCTGATAGAGAAGTATTTATTGCTGCACTTTGCTGCTGGTTTATTGTTGATAGAGAAGTACTTATTGCTGCACTGTAGTGCTGCTTTGCCAGTGGAGAAGTACTTATTGCTGCACTGTAGTGCTGGTTTATTGCCAGTGAAGAAGTACTTATTGCTGCACTGTGCTGCTGGTTTATCGCTGATAGAGAAGTACTTATTGCTGAACTGTGCTGCTGGTTTATCGCTGATAGAGAAGTATTTATTGCTGCACTGTGCTGCTGGTTTATTGCTGGTAGAGAAGTACTTATTGCTGCACTGTGCTGCTGGTTTATCGCTGATAGAGAAGTACTTATTGCTGCACTGTGCTGCTGGTTTATTGCCAGTGGAGAAGTACTTATTGCTGCACTGTGCTGCTGGTTTATTGCCAGTGGAGAAGTACTTATTGCTGCACTGTGGTGCTGGTTTGGTGCTAGTAGGGGATATTATGTGCACTATATGGCAGTATTCGAAGCTGTTGGGTAGTATGTTTTTGTTGGTGAGGCCCCAGCACTCCCTACACAGTATATAAGTGCACTCTCTGTATACTTTCTGGTCTTGTGTCCTGCTGATTCTGCTGGTACTGCCTCTGGGTGTGTATGTGAGTACCGAAAGCAAATGCCACACAGGGCACCATCTATCCGAAGGCCGGCACTGCTGGAGACAACATTAAGAATTTAAAAAAATATATACAACTTTTTATAAGGGGTAAATAAAGCAAATATACCCCGAAGCCAGTACTATTAGTGATAACACTATATTAGTATTTAATATATCATTGGGGAAAATACCCCTTAAACCCCTAGACGATCCATGACGTACATGTACGTCATGGGCTATGAAGACCACTCCAGAGCGGAGCGCAATTCATGGCAGGTGGGGACCGGCTGCAGTCAGCAGCTCACCGCTAATGACACCGTGATTGATTGTTAATGACAGGCTGCAGGGATCGTGCTGCAGCCTGTCATTAACCCCTTAAACGCTGAGATCGCTCAGCTCCTGAGCAGCTCCTGTCACTTAACGATTGAGAACCCCGCAGTGTAACTGTGGGGGTCCTGATCACTTTCACGGACCGCCGGAGGTCTCTTACCTTCCTCTATGCGGTATGATCGGCGATCTGCTGATTGAGTCTGCCACAGGCAGTCTCATTATATAAATAAAACATATAAAAATAAATGAATAAATAAACATATTATATACCGTAGTGTGCGTAATTGTCCCATCTATCAAAATACAACAATCGTCATCGCACGGTGTAAACGAAAAGAGGGAAAAAGTGCCAGGATAGCAGATTTTTTGTTACGTTATATATTAGAAAATAATTAATAAAATATGGTATTAATAACCTAGAGATCATGGCAGAAAAAATGACTCCCCATACAGCCCCGTAGGTGAAAAAATAAAACTGTTATAAGCGTCACTATAGGCCCATTTTATTAATAATAGCAAAAAAAAAAGGATTTAATAAAAAAAATATATAGAACATTAGAGAATCTGTGTAAGGCTATGTTCACACTACCTAAAATAACGGCCGTGGATTTCAATGCGGCCACGAACGTATAACATTTTCTGAGTGGTTTCTCGGGCTGGGCGCAGTATTTAAAGTAAATGACCTGTTTCATCCTGGTTATAATCATGCTAGGAATCAAAATTAAACAACGGCCGTAGTTTCACGACTAGCCCGTACCATAGTAATTCTACGGCCGCTGTTTCGGCCTCAAAATAACGGCCGTTGAAAATAACGGCCGTTATTTTACACAGTGTGAACATAGCTAGTGTAAAACTAGTGTAAAAAAATATAAATCCATCAACCTTTAGCACACTGCTGTCAATTTTTGCGCAAAGCACAAGTTGCAATGACATCCATTTGTATTGGTCATTTAACAGCAAATAACGGCCACTAGATTGAAACAACGACCATTATTTGCAACAGTTGTTCATTGAACCTACTCAAAACGATTGATAAATTCCCTGTTGTATCTGCAGGGGTTCTGGCTTTTCTTATTACTCACAGCTATAGAGGATGACAAGGATATTACGGAGCAAAGGTGACAAACTAGCGGCTCTCAAGGTGTTGTAAAACTATAAGGGGAGATTTATCTGGCTGAGTTGCCCCTAGCAACCAATCAGATTCCACCTTTCATTTTCCAAAGAGTCTGTGAGGAATGAAAGGTGGAATCTGATTGGTTGCTAGGGGCGACTGAGCCAGTTTCACTTTACACCAGTTTGATAAATCTCCCATATAAAGTAATGCCCCGGGCAAACCCAAAGGTGTAAACAAAGTGCCAGAATTTAGGCCAAATTTTTTAAGACAACTAAAGCAGTCTAACCATTTCTCATTGTGATAGACCTGTCGAATTTGTAGTGTAACGGCCCTACTACACGGGAAGATTATCGCATCAAAAAATCGTTACATCTTTCGAATTTAAATGATTATCATTTTGCCTGAATGCAGGTAATGATCGGAAAATCGTTCGTGTGTCGTTGATCGCATCTTTTGAACTGACCATAAAATCATTGTTAGTCGTCTGCTAATCGCTCACTGTAATTCCGCATTCGTTCACTAATTAACGTTCGCTGGGATCAGATGGAGTAAACGATCGTAGCTAGCGACTATTCTGTGTAATATGGTATCGTTAAAAATCGATTGGTCCAGTAGGACCCTAAACCTACTTTTACACACTGAGATGTCTCCTCTTTTCATATCCCTTCCTGACTTTGGCTTCAACAATCTGTCAGATAAATCTGTGTAAACGCACCATTATTCCAGCACTTGCTGTGAGGTGATTGACAGGTTCCACTACATTTGGTTTCTTCTGCTAGCCTAAGTGATGGACAGGTTACCACTTATCTCCCCTCCCTGCCAGTCCATGCGCTGTGTGGTCTGGATGTCAGAGGGCTGGTCCAATCACACCCTGGACCAGGACATCTCATAAGAACTACTGGACCAATGCCCAGTAGTCACTTGCAGCCTAGCAAAAGATCAGCAAGTAGGCAGGCACAGTCTTAGGGGGCCTAGCGCCAGGGCTCACACTGTCTGTATATCCCTCTATTCTTTCCAGGTCCCGGGCTCCCTTACAACAGGGTTGGCAAAACCTGTAAAAAGAGGTGAAAAAATTTTAAGAATTTTGAGGAGTTGTTCATATTGGCTGCTGGATTTGATTCACAATCAACAGCCAATTTAGATTCATACAGGAGCAGAGACCTCAAACGACCATACATACATATGCTTAATGAAGGGGAGCAGGGATTCCCTCCATTTGACAGGAGTCACTGCTTTTACTGCAAATAAACCCCTCCAAAATATTCTGGGTTTTTTTTGTTTGGGAAAATTACAATAAAAGTAATTTTAAATAAAAGAAATTGTTTATCTCTAACTGGCTGGAATTTTAATTTGTAATTGGCATTCATCCATATAAGGTATAGTAAATAGGGATGGTCCGAACCCTCCGAGGTTCGGGTTCGTATGAACCCGAACGCTCAGCATCAGATTCCCGCTGTCTGCCCGCTATGGCTGTATCCCAGTTTTCCAGGCGGTCCTCTTGCTGGATCCGCCCGCTGCACGGAGCGGCCAGACAGCGGGAATCATTGCCGAGAGTTTGGGTTCGTACGAACCCGAACCGAACTCGCTTCGGACCATCCCTAATAGTAAACATCAAAACCAAAAAATCAATAAAACAGGTTATGTTTGGTTTACATTTTTCCTTTTTGGTCAATAATTTTTTTTTTTTTTTGTTTTCTAATAGTTTAGTATTAAGTGTATGAAGTATGAGGCTATGTTCACACATAGTATGAGACCGGCCGCTCCGCGACCCGGCCGGGTCACTGAACGGCTGGTCTCAGAAAAGATCATCCCGGCGGGTACTGCAGTACTGGCCAGATGATCTTTAGCACTGATGAGTTCTGATGCGGGCGCATCCGTGCGAGCCTGCATGAGAACTCTCCACTGCACACAATGGAGCGTGCGGCCATAGCCACTCGCTCCATAGTGTGCACTGACATGTCAGTTGTTTGCGGCGCCACTAGGGTTCCATAGACGGCAAGGTAACGTATCTTTTTGTATTAATCAAGGCCGTTGTTGCAATCGGCAACAAAGGCCGCACTTTTACGAAAATATACATTGTGTGAACATGGCCTGAGGCTGCATTCCACTGTTTTTCTCTAAACATTCTTCTAAGGCTAGGTTCACACTGCGTTTTCAGCATCCGTTTAACGCATCCGTTTTTTTGCAAAAAACGCATAAAAAACGGATTGCAAAAAACGGATTCATTTGTGTGCATCCGTTTTTCCATTGACTTCCATTATAAAAAAAACGGATCCGTTTTTTTTGGCAGACCAAAACGGACCAAAAAACGTTGCTGACCCTATTTTTCTGGACGTTAAAAAAAACGGATCCGTTAAACGGATGCTGAAAACGCAGTGTGAACCCACCCTAATGGTCACAATGTTTAAACCTGAACACATTTTTTAAAACATTTTTTTTATTCCCGTAAATTTTAAGGTCTGTCAAATTCTAAATTTTGTTAAATTATAACCCACTAGATTTGTTTTAAGACAAACACTTTAGGCAAAAAAAAAAGCCTGATGATTAATTATTAAAATGCAATGTACAAATCTTGACTTGATTTTCCCCGGAGCCTTCAGAGCTGCATGCAGAGCGATGAGTAACTTAAGGCTGGAGGAATGACTGGATTTCACGGCACTAAAATGGAATAAAAGGGAACAAATACAGGCCAAGCGAGACATCGTGCCTGGGCCTAAGAGCTCAGCGTTCCCTGACTTATCAAGGTCAAGAATATCAGACTATGAACTAATACCCGTCTGTATCCTAGAGAGAAAGCAGAAAAGAACATCACATCTGACATTTTCCTGAATTTATACAAATTGTACAATAGTCATCACATATCTGTAATAGAAATAATGGTACTGTACATTATAGAACTATTATAGTAGTTATATTCTTGTATATAGGGGCAGTATAATAGTAGTTATATTCCTGTATATAGGGGGCAGTATTATAGTAGTTATATTCCTGTATATAGGAGCAGTATTATAGTAGTTATATTCTTGTATATAGGAGCAGTATTATAGTAGTTATATTACTGTATATAGGAGCAGTATTATAGTAGTTATATTCCTGTATATAGGAGCAGTATTATAGTAGTTATTGCAAGGAGGAGAAACAGCTGACCCGCACCACTACACAATAGTCCAATGCTAATGGATCCACGGATTATAATTGGCAGGATACACTGCGATGCAAAACGGCTAAGCGCCGGGGGTGCAAGATGATGAGGGAGTAGTACGCTGTGTGTAAGGTAGACGAAGACAGCACTCACCCGGTCTGTATCAGCTCAGTTTATTCCATGCACCGCTGGTGGCAGGGAGGGAGAGGTGAGGACGCGCACTGGGACGGCCGTTTCGGGGACACGCCCCCTTTGTCGACCAGATAATGACGTCATGTGGTGAAGGGTGTGCTATATACACAGGTACCGTGCACGTGATCAATTAAGGAGAAAAATGTGTGTTAAACAAATAACAAAGACATTTACACAAAAACACTGAAATCGTTACGCTCGTTGAGGCCGAGCGGACCCGTTGCGTTAAGTCTGGAGATCCAGAGGGACTCTTTTCTCAGAAGTGTCTGATGTTTATCAGCTCCCTCCGGTACGGCATTAACTCTTTCTAGTCCGAGAAATTTTAGGTTCCTGGTGTCGCCGTGATGGACAGTTCTTACATGTTCTATAAGGCGTGGAACGCCTTTGCCCGTCTTTACAGAGTAAGCATGTTCTTTAAACCTTACCCATAAAGGTCTCTTGGTTTTTCCTATGTAGTATGACCCACAGCTGCAAATGATCGCATATACTACGAAGGGAGATTTACAGGTAATGAAATCTTTTATCATACACTCGTGGCCTCCCAAGCGAATGAAAGATACATTTAACAATTGGGTGCAGTACTTGCACTGGCCACATTTTCTGTTGCCTTGAGGCAGTGTCTTAGATAGCCAGTCAGTATTTTTTATTTTTAAATTGGAATTGTTTAGATGGTCAGCTATTGTTTTATTCTTTCTATAGGAGACACAAGGCTTCCTCTCTGCAATTTCCTTGAGGTCAGGGTCTGACTCTAAAAGGTGCCAATGTTTTTTAATGGCCTCCTGTATTGCCCCATTATTAGGGGAATTCTGAAAGATAAAATTAAATCTCCTGTCCAGGGATTTATGTTTAGCTGTATGCGACAGAAGGTTGGTCCTACTCTGTATACTGGCTCTGTGACGTGCTTCTTTCACAAGAGTGTCAGGATATCCTCTTTCAGCAAATCTCCTCTCCATCTCGGCAGCCTGTTTATTAAATGAATCATCTGTAGAGTTCACCCTGCGCAGGCGCAGCATCTGTCCATAAGGAATTGCTTTCTTAACGTGCGCAGGGTGTGAGCTGCCGAAATGGAGAAGAGAGTTGCAAGAGGTAGGTTTCCTGTACACCGAGGTGTGGATCTCATTATTGCGGATATTGACCTGAACATCCAAGAATTCAAGGGAATCGCCGCCGAATTTGGAAGTAAAAAGCATATTAACGTGATTATGTGTATTAAGAAATTGAATGAAATCAGAAAACTGTGCCTCTGTGCCCTGCCAAACAATAAAGATGTCATCAACAAAACGGTGATAAGACTTAATGAACTTAATATAGGGGTTGGTAGTGGAGAAGACAACATCGTGTTCCAGCTTAGCGAGAAACAAATTGGCATACGTACAGGAGACCGGCGTGCCCATGGCAGTGCCGATCTCCTGCCGATACCAACTGTCCTCGTAGCGGAACACGTTGTTGGTGAGAATAAAACGTAAAGCTTCACCAATAAAATTGACCATGGCAGTGGGGTTGTTACCCTGAGTGACATACCACTTGACAGCCTCCACACCCGCATCATGAGGGATGCGGGTGTAGAGGCTCTCCACGTCAATAGAGGCCAGAGCACAATCATCCGTCCATGTAATGTCACCAAGGACTTTAAGAAAGTCACTAGAATCTTTTAGAAAAGTTGGGGTATTTTTAAGGATCGGGTTTAGGAGCCAGTCTAAGAACTGAGACAGGCTTTCAGTTACGGAGTTGATGGCTGACACTATAGGACGCCCAGGCGGCGCTTCCAAGGACTTGTGGACCTTGGGTAGGAAGTACCACCTGGGCGGTCTAGGGGCATCTGGGAGGAGTTTCTCTGCTAGATTCTTGTCCACTGCACCCTCTCTTGTGTGCTTGCTGAGCAACTTCCTGAGCCCATCTTGTATGCCTACCATAGGGTCCTTGTTAAGTACAATGTATGTGTTCCTGTCCCCTAATTGGCGTTGGGCTTCAGTGTTGTAATATACTTTGGACATTATAACTGCCGCCCCTCCCTTATCGGCTCTGCGTACTACCAGGTCTTGACGTGACTTCAGCCAACGGATGGCTCTATTTTCCCTTTCGGTGACATTCATGGATGCGGGTGGGTATTTAAGTGCTCTGACATCCCTGAGCACAGACTTGTGGAATAGGTCAAGTGGCCCTCCAGGTGTCACCTGTGGGGTAAAGGTAGATTTTTTCCCCCCCGTGAAGCTGGAGACTGTGGTGATAGGAGGAGTATCCGGGGGAGCAGGAATGTCCGCTAGGATACGCAGACACTCAATCTCCTCCGCATTAAAGCCTATGGGTGCTTGGAACCCTAGGGGCCCTATGGAGCATCTGGACACTGGGTTCTGCTGTTGTGAAGTGAATTTATTGGTAGCGAAATATTTTACTAGGTTGACCTTTCTAATAGCTTTAAAAAGGTCAACTTCAAACCCTATGGGGTCAAAATTCTCAACTAAACCAAAATTAAGTCCCTTAGATAAGACTTGGAGGCAGTCCGATGGGATATCAGTTCCTGAGATGTTGATTACGTTGTTAGGTAATTCTAACGTTTCCATGACACGTTTTTTCTCTTCCTGTCTCCTTTTCCTCGTTGACCTCCACTTTTTGCCCCCCCTTCTGGTCTTCCTCCTAAAGGGGCGGCGCGGGATGAGTTTAAGGAGGATACGGGACCCATCTCTGTATTGCTGGTGTAGTCGTCCGATCCGCTGGATTCCGACTCCGTGGTGTATACATCACTCATGTACTTGCGTCTGGGAGGGCCTCTTCTATGTTTCTGGCTCCAATCAAACACATGCTGGGTATCGTAGTCAAGTTTGTCCCTCATAAACTTGTCTTTCTTTCTTTCTTTTGTTTCATTTTGAAGGGCAATAAGCTTGGTCTCGAGTCTGGCAAAGAAGGTGTTAGCCTGTTCTTCCGAGACCCTATTACGTAGCTCATGCTTAGCTTTGCATAAATCTGTTGTCACCGTCTCATACTCTTTGCAATGTCGCTGGAGTGTAATAGACATTAAGTGCATGGCATGTTTCTGATGTGCCATCTGCCAGGCGTGAATGAATTCCGGGTCATCTTGGTATAGTGATGGTGCCTTATATGACCGCAGGCCTCTTGGAACTCTATTATTCTCCTCGTAGGCTCTAAGGGAGTTAATGGTCCAGAACAATCTGGTCTCCCGGTCCGCTAGATGTGATATACGATACTCCAGTGCTCTTGTGCTGATGACTTGCACTGATTCCTTTGCGTTACATGACGCAAAAAACGCATCCGCTCCCTCCCTCCCTGCTTGTAGAGCCTGCACTGGAAGAGTAGACTCTGCCGTTTGGATTTCCATGCTGGATGTGTGGTGTGCTGAGTAGAGAAACAGGTAAACAATTGCAAGGAGGAGAAACAGCTGACCCGCACCACTACACAATAGTCCAATGCTAATGGATCCACGGATTATAATTGGCAGGATACACTGCGATGCAAAACGGCTAAGCGCCGGGGGTGCAAGATGATGAGGGAGTAGTACGCTGTGTGTAAGGTAGACGAAGACAGCACTCACCCGGTCTGTATCAGCTCAGTTTATTCCATGCACCGCTGGTGGCAGGGAGGGAGAGGTGAGGACGCGCACTGGGACGGCCGTTTCGGGGACACGCCCCCTTTGTCGACCAGATAATGACGTCATGTGGTGAAGGGTGTGCTATATACACAGGTACCGTGCACGTGATCAATTAAGGAGAAAAATGTGTGTTAAACAAATAACAAAGACATTTACACAAAAACACTGAAATCGTTACGCTCGTTGAGGCCGAGCGGACCCGTTGCGTTAAGTCTGGAGATCCAGAGGGACTCTTTTCTCAGAAGTGTCTGATGTTTATCAGCTCCCTCCGGTACGGCATTAACTCTTTCTAGTCCGAGAAATTTTAGGTTCCTGGTGTCGCCGTGATGGACAGTTCTTACATGTTCTATAAGGCGTGGAACGCCTTTGCCCGTCTTTACAGAGTAAGCATGTTCTTTAAACCTTACCCATAAAGGTCTCTTGGTTTTTCCTATGTAGTATGACCCACAGCTGCAAATGATCGCATATACTACGAAGGGAGATTTACAGGTAATGAAATCTTTTATCATACACTCGTGGCCTCCCAAGCGAATGAAAGATACATTTAACAATTGGGTGCAGTACTTGCACTGGCCACATTTTCTGTTGCCTTGAGGCAGTGTCTTAGATAGCCAGTCAGTATTTTTTATTTTTAAATTGGAATTGTTTAGATGGTCAGCTATTGTTTTATTCTTTCTATAGGAGACACAAGGCTTCCTCTCTGCAATTTCCTTGAGGTCAGGGTCTGACTCTAAAAGGTGCCAATGTTTTTTAATGGCCTCCTGTATTGCCCCATTATTAGGGGAATTCTGAAAGATAAAATTAAATCTCCTGTCCAGGGATTTATGTTTAGCTGTATGCGACAGAAGGTTGGTCCTACTCTGTATACTGGCTCTGTGACGTGCTTCTTTCACAAGAGTGTCAGGATATCCTCTTTCAGCAAATCTCCTCTCCATCTCGGCAGCCTGTTTATTAAATGGCAACAGAAAATGTGGCCAGTGCAAGTACTGCACCCAATTGTTAAATGTATCTTTCATTCGCTTGGGAGGCCACGAGTGTATGATAAAAGATTTCATTACCTGTAAATCTCCCTTCGTAGTATATGCGATCATTTGCAGCTGTGGGTCATACTACATAGGAAAAACCAAGAGACCTTTATGGGTAAGGTTTAAAGAACATGCTTACTCTGTAAAGACGGGCAAAGGCGTTCCACGCCTTATAGAACATGTAAGAACTGTCCATCACGGCGACACCAGGAACCTAAAATTTCTCGGACTAGAAAGAGTTAATGCCGTACCGGAGGGAGCTGATAAACATCAGACACTTCTGAGAAAAGAGTCCCTCTGGATCTCCAGACTTAACGCAACGGGTCCGCTCGGCCTCAACGAGCGTAATGATTTCAGTGTTTTTGTGTAAATGTCTTTGTTATTTGTTTAACACACATTTTTCTCCTTAATTGATCACGTGCACGGTACCTGTGTATATAGCACACCCTTCACCACATGACGTCATTATCTGGTCGACAAAGGGGGCGTGTCCCCGAAACGGCCGTCCCAGTGCGCGTCCTCACCTCTCCCTCCCTGCCACCAGCGGTGCATGGAATAAACTGAGCTGATACAGACCGGGTGAGTGCTGTCTTCGTCTACCTTACACACAGCGTACTACTCCCTCATCATCTTGCACCCCCGGCGCTTAGCCGTTTTGCATCGCAGTGTATCCTGCCAATTATAATCCGTGGATCCATTAGCATTGGACTATTGTGTAGTGGTGCGGGTCAGCTGTTTCTCCTCCTTGCAATTGTTTACCTGTTTCTCTACTCAGCACACCACACATCCAGCATGGAAATCCAAACGGCAGAGTCTACTCTTCCAGTGCAGGCTCTACAAGCAGGGAGGGAGGGAGCGGATGCGTTTTTTGCGTCATGTAACGCAAAGGAATCAGTGCAAGTCATCAGCACAAGAGCACTGGAGTATCGTATATCACATCTAGCGGACCGGGAGACCAGATTGTTCTGGACCATTAACTCCCTTAGAGCCTACGAGGAGAATAATAGAGTTCCAAGAGGCCTGCGGTCATATAAGGCACCATCACTATACCAAGATGACCCGGAATTCATTCACGCCTGGCAGATGGCACATCAGAAACATGCCATGCACTTAATGTCTATTACACTCCAGCGACATTGCAAAGAGTATGAGACGGTGACAACAGATTTATGCAAAGCTAAGCATGAGCTACGTAATAGGGTCTCGGAAGAACAGGCTAACACCTTCTTTGCCAGACTCGAGACCAAGCTTATTGCCCTTCAAAATGAAACAAAAGAAAGAAAGAAAGACAAGTTTATGAGGGACAAACTTGACTACGATACCCAGCATGTGTTTGATTGGAGCCAGAAACATAGAAGAGGCCCTCCCAGACGCAAGTACATGAGTGATGTATACACCACGGAGTCGGAATCCAGCGGATCGGACGACTACACCAGCAATACAGAGATGGGTCCCGTATCCTCCTTAAACTCATCCCGCGCCGCCCCTTTAGGAGGAAGACCAGAAGGGGGGGCAAAAAGTGGAGGTCAACGAGGAAAAGGAGACAGGAAGAGAAAAACGTGTCATGGAAACGTTAGAATTACCTAACAACGTAATCAACATCTCAGGAACTGATATCCCATCGGACTGCCTCCAAGTCTTATCTAAAGGACTTAATTTTGGTTTAGTTGAGAATTTTGACCCCATAGGGTTTGAAGTTGACCTTTTTAAAGCTATTAGAAAGGTCAACCTAGTAAAATATTTCGCTACCAATAAATTCACTTCACAACAGCAGAACCCAGTGTCCAGATGCTCCATAGGGCCCCTAGGGTTCCAAGCACCCATAGGCTTTAATGCGGAGGAGATTGAGTGTCTGCGTATCCTAGCGGACATTCCTGCTCCCCCGGATACTCCTCCTATCACCACAGTCTCCAGCTTCACGGGGGGGAAAAAATCTACCTTTACCCCACAGGTGACACCTGGAGGGCCACTTGACCTATTCCACAAGTCTGTGCTCAGGGATGTCAGAGCACTTAAATACCCACCCGCATCCATGAATGTCACCGAAAGGGAAAATAGAGCCATCCGTTGGCTGAAGTCACGTCAAGACCTGGTAGTACGCAGAGCCGATAAGGGAGGGGCGGCAGTTATAATGTCCAAAGTATATTACAACACTGAAGCCCAACGCCAATTAGGGGACAGGAACACATACATTGTACTTAACAAGGACCCTATGGTAGGCATACAAGATGGGCTCAGGAAGTTGCTCAGCAAGCACACAAGAGAGGGTGCAGTGGACAAGAATCTAGCAGAGAAACTCCTCCCAGATGCCCCTAGACCGCCCAGGTGGTACTTCCTACCCAAGGTCCACAAGTCCTTGGAAGCGCCGCCTGGGCGTCCTATAGTGTCAGCCATCAACTCCGTAACTGAAAGCCTGTCTCAGTTCTTAGACTGGCTCCTAAACCCGATCCTTAAAAATACCCCAACTTTTCTAAAAGATTCTAGTGACTTTCTTAAAGTCCTTGGTGACATTACATGGACGGATGATTGTGCTCTGGCCTCTATTGACGTGGAGAGCCTCTACACCCGCATCCCTCATGATGCGGGTGTGGAGGCTGTCAAGTGGTATGTCACTCAGGGTAACAACCCCACTGCCATGGTCAATTTTATTGGTGAAGCTTTACGTTTTATTCTCACCAACAACGTGTTCCGCTACGAGGACAGTTGGTATCGGCAGGAGATCGGCACTGCCATGGGCACGCCGGTCTCCTGTACGTATGCCAATTTGTTTCTCGCTAAGCTGGAACACGATGTTGTCTTCTCCACTACCAACCCCTATATTAAGTTCATTAAGTCTTATCACCGTTTTGTTGATGACATCTTTATTGTTTGGCAGGGCACAGAGGCACAGTTTTCTGATTTCATTCAATTTCTTAATACACATAATCACGTTAATATGCTTTTTACTTCCAAATTCGGCGGCGATTCCCTTGAATTCTTGGATGTTCAGGTCAATATCCGCAATAATGAGATCCACACCTCGGTGTACAGGAAACCTACCTCTTGCAACTCTCTTCTCCATTTCGGCAGCTCACACCCTGCGCACGTTAAGAAAGCAATTCCTTATGGACAGATGCTGCGCCTGCGCAGGGTGAACTCTACAGATGATTCATTTAATAAACAGGCTGCCGAGATGGAGAGGAGATTTGCTGAAAGAGGATATCCTGACACTCTTGTGAAAGAAGCACGTCACAGAGCCAGTATACAGAGTAGGACCAACCTTCTGTCACATACAGCTAAACATAAATCCCTGGACAGGAGATTTAATTTTATCTTTCAGAATTCCCCTAATAATGGGGCAATACAGGAGGCCATTAAAAAACATTGGCACCTTTTAGAGTCAGACCCTGACCTCAAGGAAATTGCAGAGAGGAAGCCTTGTGTCTCCTATAGAAAGAATAAAACAATAGCTGACCATCTAAACAATTCCAATTTAAAAATAAAAAATACTGACTGGCTATCTAAGACACTGCCTCAAGGCAACAGAAAATGTGGCCAGTGCAAGTACTGCACCCAATTGTTAAATGTATCTTTCATTCGCTTGGGAGGCCACGAGTGTATGATAAAAGATTTCATTACCTGTAAATCTCCCTTCGTAGTATATGCGATCATTTGCAGCTGTGGGTCATACTACATAGGAAAAACCAAGAGACCTTTATGGGTAAGGTTTAAAGAACATGCTTACTCTGTAAAGACGGGCAAAGGCGTTCCACGCCTTATAGAACATGTAAGAACTGTCCATCACGGCGACACCAGGAACCTAAAATTTCTCGGACTAGAAAGAGTTAATGCCGTACCGGAGGGAGCTGATAAACATCAGACACTTCTGAGAAAAGAGTCCCTCTGGATCTCCAGACTTAACGCAACGGGTCCGCTCGGCCTCAACGAGCGTAACGATTTCAGTGTTTTTGTGTAAATGTCTTTGTTATTTGTTTAACACACATTTTTCTCCTTAATTGATCACGTGCACGGTACCTGTGTATATAGCACACCCTTCACCACATGACGTCATTATCTGGTCGACAAAGGGGGCGTGTCCCCGAAACGGCCGTCCCAGTGCGCGTCCTCACCTCTCCCTCCCTGCCACCAGCGGTGCATGGAATAAACTGAGCTGATACAGACCGGGTGAGTGCTGTCTTCGTCTACCTTACACACATTATAGTAGTTATATTCTTGTATATAGGGAGCAGTATTATAGTAGTTATATTCTTGTATATAGGAGCAGTATTATAGTAGTTATATTCTTGTATATAGGAGCAGTATTATAGTAGTTATATTACTGTATATAGGAGCAGTATTATAGTAGTTATATTACTGTATATAGGAGCAGTATTATAGTAGTTATATTCCTGTTTATAGGAGCAGTATTATAGTAGTTATATTCTTGTATATAGGGAGCAGTATTATAGTAGTTATATTCTTGTATATAGGGAGCAGTATTATAGTAGTTATATTCCTGTATATAGGAGCAGTTTATAGTAGTTCTATCCCTGTATATAGGAGCAGTATTATAGTAGTTATATTCTTGTATATAGGAGCAGTATTATAGTAGTTATATTCCTGTATATAGGAGCAGTATTATAGTAGTTATATTCCTGTATATAGGAGCAGTATTATAGTAGTTATATCCCTGTATATAGGAGCAGTATTATAGCAGTTATATTCTTGTATATAGGAGCAGTATTATAGTAGTTATATCCCTGTATATAGGGGGCAGTAGTATAGTAGTTATATTCTTGTATATAGGAGCAGTATTATAGTATTTATAGTCCTGTATATAAGAGCAGTATTATAGTAGTTATATTCCTGTATGTTAGGGCCACGGCGGCGTCCCGTGCTCCGGACCGCCGCCGCACCCTCTCTCCCGCATCTGCAGCAGCCGGTGTCCATAGGCAGGGACCCGGCGCTGCTGTTGCTTCGGCCCTGGGGGGCGCCTCACCTCACCGCGTTTCTGTCCGTCGCTGTGCCGGCCGGCGCGCGCGTCCCCGCCTCCTAGGGCGCGCGCGCCGGCTGTCTCAGATTTAAAGGGGCAGTGCGCTCCTAATTGGCCTGTATGTCTATCACCCCCCTATAAGTTCCAGCCCTGCCCCCTTTCAGGTGTTGGAGCCTCTACATGCTTCCCATAGCGTTTGGCCCAGCTCCCTGTTGTTCCTGATTCCTGTCCGCTACCTGGTCCCTAGTCCTTGTTCCTGGTTCCTGCTCCTCTGTTACACTATTGCTCCTGTGTTCAGCCTGTCACCTGCGGTTACACCTACAGACCTCTGCCAGCACCATCTCCTGCCTACTGCTCCTGCCACGCCTCGCCTGCCGTCACTAGCAACCAAGCCTGGGGTAGCGACCTGGGGGTCGCCTGCCGCAGCAAGTCCATCCCGCCTTGCGGCGGGCTCTAGTGAAAACCAGCGGCCCCTTAGACTCCGCTCCCTGGTGAGGTTAGTGCCATCGCTAGTGACGGTCCAGTGGATCCACTACTCCAGACGTTACACTGTATATAGGGGCAGTATTGTAGGAGTTATATTCTTGTATATAGGTGGTGGTATTATAGTAGTTATATTCTTGTATATAGGGGCAGTATTATAGTAGTTATATTCCTGTACATAGGAGCAGTATTATAGTAGTTATATTCCTGTATATAGGAGCAGTATTATAGTAGTTATATCCCTGTATATAGGGGGCAGTATTATAGGAGTTATATTCTTGTATATAGGAGGTGGTATTATAGTAGTTATATTCTTGTATATAGGAGCAGTATTATAGTATTTATAGTCCTGTATATAGGAGCAGTATTATAGTAGTTATATTCCTGTATATAGGAGCAGTATTATAGTACTTATATTCCTGTATATAGGAGCAGTATTATAGTAGTTATATCCCTGTAAATAGGGGTCAGTATTGTAGGAGTTATATTCTTGTATATAGGAGCAGTATTATAGGAGTTATATTCCTGTATATAGGGGCAGTATTATAGTAGTTATATTCTTGTATATAGGGGGCAGTATTGTAGGAATTATATTCTTGTATATAGGAGGTGGTATTATAGTAGTTATATTCTTGTATATAGGGGCAGTATTATAGTAGTTATATTCTTGTATATAGGAGCGGTAATGTATAGTCTTGTATATAGAGAAATCCAGTTAAAATCCATGTAGTGAAGGGAAATTTTCATTTTATGTGTGGAAACCGGCACCATTTTTATTTCCTTGGATGCTACAGCAGCATTAATTACATATAAATATCTTCAGGCTCAATTCTCAATAACAAGAACCAAATTACATTTCTGACATACATGCGCCCAACTGAATTAGAAGAGCAAAGAAGAAAATAACTTCACAAAAATAACATTACCTTTTATGTAATAACCATGGAGTATATTACGTATTGTTGTATTTGTACTGCCTGGCTCCAGATCCATAACTTTTATTATATAACATTTCTAAAAGTGGATGGACTACAGGCTAAGGCTGGGTTCACACACAGTATGACACTGGCCGTGTCACAGAAAGGCCGATGTCAGTGAAGTCCATCTTCTGAATTAACTTTATTTCTTTAGAATTGGGATGCGGGCACTTTCCGGTGTGCCTGCATTTTAATTACTAATAGCAGAAAATGTAAAGTGCGGCCGGAGCTGCACTTTAACATGTTTGCTGTATCAGTCTTGTCTATTCATTTAACAAAACTGACATTTTAGTTTTTTGTGTGGCCGCAGTGTATACAGTGTATGCACTCCGGCCGGGATTCTATTGCAATCAATTTAATGTATTTTTTTTATTTATTAATACCCATTATCAATTGAATAATTATGTTGCATGAAATTAACAGCCTGAGGCCGGTGTCATGGAAGATCTTATTTTCTGAATTCGGATGCGGGCGCACCCATGTGTGTCTGCATCTGAATTCACTGCTGCACACAATGGAGACTGCGTCCGGAGCCTACTACTACAATACTATAATACTGCTCCTATATACAAGAATATAACTACTATAATACTGCCTCCTATATACAGGAATATAACTACTATAATACTGCTCCTATATACAGGAATATAAATAACATAATACTGCTCCTATATACAAGAATATAACTACTGTAATACTGCCTCCTATATACAAGAATATAACTACTATAATACTGCTCCTATATAACAGAATATAACTACTATAATACTGCTCCTATATAACAGAATATAACTACTATAATACTGCTCCTATATACAGGAATATAACTACTATAATACTGCTCCTATATACAGGAATATAACTACTATAATACTGCTCCTATATACAGGAATATATCTACTATAATACTGCCCCCTATATACAAGAATATAACTACTATAATACTGCTCCCTATATACAGGAATATAACTACTATAATACTGCTCCTCTATACAAGAATATAACTACTATAATACTGCTCCTATATACAAGAATATAACTACTATAATACTGCTCCTATATACAGGAATATAACTACTATAATACTGCTCCTATATACAGGAATATAACTACTATAATACTGCTCCTATATACAAGAATATAACTACTATAATACTGCTCCTATATACAGGAATATAACTACTATAATACTGCCCCTATATACAGGAATATAACTACTATAATACTGCCCCTATATACAGGAATATAACTACTATAATACTGCTCCTATATACAGGAATATAACTACTATAATACTGCTCCCAGGGCCGGCGTTAGGGGGGGGCAAGCAGGGCAAATGCCCAGGGCCCCCATCCCCCAGGGGCCCCCTACCGCAGTTCCAGTGGAGAGGAGAGCACAGACAGCGTCCTCCAGCGTCTGGCAGTGATCCCTGGCTGCTGCTATCAGGGGTCATGCAGAGGCTGCAGGACGCTGGGCTCGGTGTCTGCTCCCCCTCCCCCTCCCCCTCCCTCCAGCTCCTCTCACTGCACGTGACTTCCTGCTCTGGTGTGGAGCTGTCGGGACGATGGAGGAGAGGGCTGCCGGGTGAGGATGACAGCCTGCTGCTGCTGCAAGGTACATGAGGGGGATTCACCACTACAACCAGCATGCTAGAGGGAGTAAGTATTCTGTACATGTAGTGTGTAATGTGTATAAATGTAGGTGTATAATGCATGAATGTAGTGTGTGTTACATGTCCTGTGTATAGTGTGTGGACTGGATGGTTTGTATCTGTATAATGTGTTTTCATGGGTGTGTGAGAGTGTGTGTATATATATATATATATATATATATATATATATATATATATATATATATATATATATATTAGTGTGTGTGTATTAGCACTGCTGACTCCAAGTGTTGAGGTGAATAGACTGTACATAGGAGCTGCAGCCATTCTCTGGCCTCATCAGTCCTATGTAATTGCTGCAGCTCCTATGTATAGTGTATGATGACATCACCAAGGCAATACGGTGTATTTTATTGAGAAAAAAATAAGGTGTTATTCAGTCCTTAGGTGGTGGTCACTGCATGGCGGTAATATTGGTCTGTATATAGTGTCATTATGCAGTGGTCACTCTTTGGCATTAATATTGGTCTGTATATAGCGTATATACTGTATATAGTCATTACTGCCATAGATTGACTACCACATAATGACACTATACAGACCAATATTACCGCCATACAGTGACCACCACATAATGACTCTATATACACACTATATACAGACCAATAGTACAACCATAGAGTGATCGCCACATAATGTTGGTCTGTATATAGTGTGTATATAGAGTCATTATACAGGGGTCAGTCTATGGCAGTAATTTTGGTCTGTATATAGAGTCATTATGCAGTGGTCACTCTATGGCGGTAATATTGGTCTGTATATAGAGTGTATATAGAGCCATTATACAGGGGTCAGCCTATTTCAATAATATTTTTCTGTATATAGTGTGTATATAGAGTTATTATGTGGTGGTCAGTCTATGGCGGTAATATTGGTCTGTATATAGCGTATATATAGAGTTATTACTGCCATAGATTGACTGCTACATAATGACTCTATATATACACTATATACAGACCAATAGTACAGCCATAGGGTGACAGCCACATAATATTGGTCTGTATACAGTGTATATAGAGTCATTTATTATACAGTGGTCAGTCTATAGCGGTAATATTGGTCTGTATATAGTGTATATAGAGTCATTATGCGGTGGTCACTCTATGGCGGTAATATTGGTCTGTATATAGTGTATATAGAGTCATTATGGGGCGGTCACTTTATGGTGGTAATATTGGCCTATATATAGTGTGTTTTCTTCAATAACGGTATGGAGGTAATATTTGGTCCTGATTATAGTGATTTTTTTAAATAATTTTTTTTAAAGCAATTCATATAAATAGTTCTTGTGTTTACACCACTAGCGGCAGTCCTGACATGTAGGGGCAGTCCTGGCATTTAGCGGCTGTCCTGGCATTTAGCGGCAGTCCTGGCATGTAGCGGCAGTCCTGGCATTTAGCGGCAGTCCTGGCATTTAGCGGCAGTCCTGGCATGTAGCGGCAGTCCTGGCATTTAGCGGCAGTCCTGGCATTTAGCGGCTGTCCTGGCATTTAGCGGCAGTCCTGGCATGTAGCGGCAGTCCTGGCATTTAGCGGCAGTCCTGGCATTTAGCGGCAGTCCTGGCATGTAGCGGCAGTCCTGGCATTTAGCGGCAGTCCTGGCATTTAGCGGCAGTCCTGGCATGTAGCGGCAGTCCTGGCATGTAGCGGCAGTCCCAGAATGTGATTTTTTTAAATAATTTTTTTTAAAGCAATTCATATAAATAGTTCTTGTGTTTACACCACTAGCGGCAGTCCTGACATGTAGGGGCAGTCCTGGCATGTAGCGGCAGTCCTGGCATTTAGCGGCAGTCCTGGCATTTAGCGGCAGTCCTGGCATGTAGCGGCAGTCCTGGCATGTAGCGGCAGTCCCAGAATGTAGGGGCAGTCCTGGCATGTAGGGGCAGTCCTGGCATTTAGCGGCAGTCCTGGTATTTAGCGGCAGTCCTGGCATGTAGCGGCAGTCCTGACATGTAGCGGCAGTCCCAGAATGTAGCGGCGGTCCTGACATGTAGGGGCAGTCCCGACATGTAGCGGCGGTCCCGACATGTAGGGGCGGTCCCGACATGTAGGAGCAGTCCCAAAATGTAGCGGCGGTCCCGGCATGTAGCGGCAGTCCTGACATGTAGCGCCAGTCCCGGCATGTAACCTTCTGAACTGAGTAAGGGCCCTAATACATGGAGCGAAAATTGTCCGAATCAGGATGCTATCGCTCTGTGAGGACACTGGGGAACATGATCAGGTAGTATAAATCACAGACACGGCCTGAGGACACCGGGGAACGTGATCAGGTAGTATATATCTTTATTGTTTACTATATACAGCAAGGATTGCACACACATCACTAATGATATACTGTATATATACACATAGGGGGAGATTTATCAAACATGGTGTAAAGTTAAACTGGCACAGTTGCCCCTAGCAACTTATCAGATTCCACCTTTCATCACTCAGATTCTAAGTAGGTGGAATCTGATTGGTTGCTAGCGGCAACTGAGCCAGTTCTTCTTTACACCAGTTTGATAAATCTCCTCCATAGCTTTTGCTGTAGTAGGCTCTCTAAGCGAGCTCCATTCTACCAGAATGGCGCTCACTTCTGCAGAATATCAGGCCGTGTAATACGGCCTTAAAAGTGGCCGTACGCTTCCAATAACTGCTGGCTGAACAATCCTTCAGCTGACAATTATCTCTCCCATCTGGTCCCGTCCTCCCCATACACAGAAATTTGGCACATCTGAGTTTTCCTGTGTTTTCTATAAGAGGGGAAAGCCATAGCCATACAGATCTGATGGCGGCTTATCTCTCTTAGAACAAAGAGGTTGGGCATTGATTTTCCATCAAGCTCGACCCCCTATGTCCACTGATATCATCTGTCAGAGGACTGTCCAGAGAGCCCCATACACCTTACACTGATGGCCGAACCCACCACGAGCAACAGGTACCACCAACAAAAGAGTAAAATGTATGGGGACCTTAAATTGTTGCTAAAATATTTCAGCATTTGGGGCCCCACCTTTAACTTTGCCCAGGGCCACATCTAGTCTAAAACCGGCCCTGACTGCTCCTATATACAGAATCTTTTTGATTTCTTACTGCATAGTATTATGATATCATAGTAAGTAGTTGGGGAAAGCAGATAGAACTGGAGACTACACAGTGTGTTGGACCCCTAGGACATGTATATGTATTGGAGCTGTATACATAACGTGGTATAAATATTTTCCGGAGACTAATTGCATTGTTGCCTCAGTTCAGATTGGGTCATTTGCATTGCATCAATAATTCATATATTATCAGGCTTGCCTTGTAATTTATGGGCAGGATTTATTGTTTCTCTATAGGGGTATCCTGATCCTCTCATGATGGGCTGTCCTTAGGATAAGTCATCTATATTTAATCAATTATGGTCCAATTATCAGCAGAATTATAAGTCGTGCTCCAGCGAGTGCCACAGTCTCTTCATTACCTGTACATTCACATGAGACTGTGTTGTAGTACCAGGCGTGGCCACATAGCTGTGGTGGCACTCTGTTTACACCTAATGTACAATCTTTTAAGCCTCTTATAAAAGTCCATGCCACCACACAGGGTTCCTGTGCTACAAGAACACATTGGCCATCCAAAATACGTTGCATACCTGCACCGTATATACTTTCATACTTACAGTTTAAGATGAATGACAACCTGTGTAGTCTACTGTGATGATAACCATTCAGGCTGGTTTAAGTATTAAGGGATTGATGCTGACATCCCTGGCGGGATAGTGCACTGAACTGGTTGATGATAACATCCCTGGTGGGATAGGGCACTAATCTGGTTGATGCTGACATCCCTGGTGGGAAAGGGAACTGATCTGGTTTACAAAAACATCCCTGGTGGGATAGGGCACTGATCTGGTTGATGATAACATCCCTGGCGGGATAGGGCACTGAACTGGTTAATGATAAAATCCCTGAAGGGATAGGGCACTGAACTGGTTGATGGTAACAACCCTGGTGGGATAGGGCACTGAACTGGTTGATGGTAACAACCCTGGTGGGATAGAGCACTGAACTGGTTGATAACATCCCTGGTGGGATAGAGCACTGAACTAGTTGATAACATCCCTGGTGGGATAGGGCACTGAACCACTTGATAATATCCCTGGTGGGATAGGGCACTGAACTGGTTAATGATAACATCCCTGGTGGGATAGGGTACTGAACTGGTTGATGACATTCCTGGTGGGATAGGGCACTGAAGGGGTTGTTAGAAATATCTCTATGGCAGTGACAACATCTGATACTAACATCCTGGTGGGCTGCGGCAGCGAACAGGTAACGCAGGGCAGCATGGTGGCTCAGTGGTTAGCACTGTAACCTTGCAGAGCTGGGGTCCTGGGTTCAAATACGACTAAGGACAACATCTGCAAAGAGTTTGTATGTTCTCTCTGTGTTTGCGTGGGTTTCCTCCGGGTACTCCGGTTTCCTCCCACACGCAAAAACATACAGATAGGTGAATCGCTGCGGAATCTGTGTGCGCTATACAAATAAAAAAACAACAACAAAAAAACCCGCTAAGACCATCCCTGGTGAGTCGAGGCAATGAAGGGGTTGATGGTATTATACTTGGGGAGCTATCGCAGTGAAAGGATCGACTGCAATTCTGCAGGTGAACTAGTGCAGTGTTAGGGATAGTAACATCCCTGCTGAGCCAGGGGGGCAAACAGATATTGGCCGCTACGAACGATAATCGTCCCGTGGAATAGAGTGCAACAATTAGCAGACATTGTTCATGTCGGCTGATCGTTGCAGTCACTTGTTTTTCAACATGTTGAAAAACAAGCGACTGATACAGCAACGATCTGCTGCCGTTGCTCCGTTGAGTAGGAGCATCTGCAGCAGACGCTGCTATATCCTATGGGCTGCCCGGACGATCAGCGATCCTCCGAGCAGACCACCCCCCACCCCCCACAGCTCCCCGCCGCCCCTCCCGCACTCACCAGCTCGCTGCAGCCGCTCCGAATAGCGGCGGCAGCGAGCAGGGAGCGAGGAGCAAACGAGCGCTGAGAGCGCTCGTTTGCTCCTCTAAACGACCCGTGAAATAGGCCCATTAGGCTATGTTCACACTGCGTACGATTCCGTCCGCAGTTCTTATGCCGCCGTGCATGTGTGGCTGAAACTACTGTACAGTTATGCTTCCCTAGCTTGATTCGAAGCGATCTGAAACAGGTCATTTACTTGGAAATCTTCGCCCAGCCCCGTAAACCACACAGAACTTTTTGGATCGAAAAATCAAGTTCAATTTGGCTGAAATAAGTACTCCGTACGGGACCGCATGGAAATCCACGGCCGTGAGTTGGAACATTTCCGTCCTCAAACAATGGTCTTGTTTATTTTTCACGGCGCCGTATACGATCCGGCCGTAAGTTCATACGTAGTGTGCATTGTGCGGCCGTATATCGTATACTTTCAAGCAAACGCATCAACCTCAAAACTACGTGCGTATATTCGCAGTTCGCACTACGGACGGAAAGATAAGTAGTATGAATATGGCCCCCAGTAAGATGTCTGGTTGGTTAGGGATGTAATAGAGCGGATGGTACAGAGCAGTGACAGGGCTGAAGGAGACATCCATGGAAGGATTCAGGTGTAGTATATCGGTCTTGTTAGTGCTCCTCTTATTATGGAGTATTTAGTATATTGGTCTTGTTTGTGCGCCTCTTCCTATAGAGCATTTAGTATATCGGTCTTGTTAGTGCTCCTCTTCCTATAGAGCATTTAGTATATTGGTCTTGTTTGTGCGCCTCTTATTATGGAGCATTTAGTATATTGGTCTTGTTTGTGCGCCTCTTATTATGGAGCATTTAGTATATTGGTCTTGTTTGTGCGCCTCTTCCTATAGAGCATTTAGTATATTGGTCTTGTTTGTGCGCCTCTTCCTATAGAGCATTTAGTATATTGGTCTTGTTTGTGCGCCTCTTATTATGGAGCATTTAGTATATTGGTCTTGTTTGTGCACTTCTTCCTATGCAGCATTTAGTATATTGGTCTTGTTTGAGCGCCTCTTCCTTTGCAGCATTTAGTATATTGGTCTTGTTTGTGCTTCTCTTCCTATAGAGCATTTAGTATATTGGTCTTGTTTGTGCTCCTCTTCCTATAGAGCATTTAGTATATTGGTCTTGTTTGTGCGCTTCTTCCTTTGCAGCATTTAGTATATTGGTCTTGTTTGTGCGCCTCTTACTTTGCAGCATTTAGTATATTGGTCTTGTTTGTGCGCTTCTTCCTATGCAGCATTTAGTATATTGGTCTTGTTTGAGCGCCTCTTCCTATATAGATGGAGCGGCTCCTCTTATTACATGTCTGACTACATTACTAATGTGTGTGAAATTCCCGGAGAATCATGGCTGACGTCACGGCGACTTCTAATGTGGCTTCCAGCGGCAGGGATTATGTAAAGCTGTTTATAACTTCTATCCTTGGCTCCGAGGACCCCGGAGACCCGGACACATCGCTGACATCTGTCCCAGATTTGGAATTTGGGAAGCGGCGAGCTTAGACCGTAGACTTTCCCCACTCGGCGATTCCCAGATGAGTAACGTTCCGGCCTCATCCAGATCTGATCTGTGTTCTGGTGAATGAGACACAATACATTACCGCAGCATGTGAGGGGCGGCCATCTGGAGCGCGCCGTCACCGCAGCCAAGATGAAGGATTACGCTGTACTGGCGCTTATTACAGGCGCACACTTATTATTCCTGTCATATGGGAAAGTTACTACACATATGTTATACATAGCAACTGTGACCGAAACGTCACCATTATGTCCTGGTATCCTCCAGTCTATAGCAATATATATGATCAATGTACAGGAAGCGGTATATAAGAGACACTATAGAGGTATACAGCGATCTGTACAGAGAGGGCAAAAGCAGAAAACAGCTAATATTGTCTATTATAATAGTTATATTACTGTATATAAGAGCAGTATTATAGTAGTTATATTCCTGTATATAGGGGGCAGTATTATAGTAGTTATATTCTTGTATAAAGGGGCAGTATTATAGTAGTTATATTCCTGTATATAGGAGCAGTATTATAGTAGTTATATCCCTGTATATAGGAGCAGTATTATAGTAGTTATATTCCTGTATATAGGGGCAGTATTATAGTAGTTATATTCCTGTATATAGGAGCAGTATTATAGTAGTTATATAAACACAAGCAAATAGATGTGTTGGCACTATCAGTGACCCGTAATTTGTGTGGAGCTGTTTGTGTATTCAGGTTAGGTGACTTTGTGAGATGAGGAGCGTTGTAGTCTTTGTTGGCTGAGTAATCTCAGTGACATTCATGCATCACAGTGGTGCTCAGCGTAAATGAGAAAGCAATTCATTTAATCAGCACAAGCCATTGAGGAAGTAAAGACCAGCGGCACTCACCGGGTTGATGCAGTGATGGTGATTTATTGGTAAGATGTCATCTTGCAGATAAGCTCAGGGCAGGGGGAGACAGGTCCAGAGGTGCTGTGCACCGTATATAGGGGCAGTATTATAGTAGTTATATTCCTGTATATAGGAGCAGTATTATAGTAGTTATATTCTTGTATATAGGAGCAGTATTATAGTAGTTATATTCCTGTATATAGGAGCAGTATTATAGTAGTTATATTCCTGTATATAGGAGCAGTACTATAGTAGTTATATTCTTGTATATAGGAGCAGTATTATAGTAGTTATATCCCTGTATATAGGAGCAGTGTTATAGTAGTTATATTCTTGTACTGTATATAGGAGCAGTATTATAGTAGTTATATTCCTGTATATAGGAGCAGTATTACAGTAGTTATATTCTTGTATATAGGGGCAGTATTATAGTACTTATATCCTTGTATATAGGAGCAGTATTATAGTAGTTATATTCCTGTATATAGGAGCAGTACTATAGTAGTTATATTCTTGTATATAGGAGCAGTATTATAGTAGTTATATTCTTGTATATAGGAGCAGTATTATAGTAGTTATATGCACAAGCCAAAAAGACAGAAATGGCTGTTTAGGGTCTGGTCCTGTGACAATGGGGTTGCAGGGCCATTCCGTGGCCCCCCTTCTCTGCTTGCACACGTTTTGCGGGGATTGTGGTCGCTGACCGCCACAGTGATGTTTTTTGGTTAGGGACTCATGTGTATCAGAAGACCTGCATGTGGTACATGAGGCAATATGGTTTGGCCAAATTATATACTAACTTCTGATGTTGGTTTTAAATGTAGCTGAATAAGCTTTCGTGTCAGCCATGGGTGCGATGTGCAGCCATTTCTGTCTTTTTGGCTTGTGCATATTATAGTAGTTATGTTCCTGTATATAGGAGCAGTATTATAGTAGTTATATTCTTCTATATAGGGGGCAGTATTATAGTTACATTTTAGTATAAAGGGGCAGTATTATAGAAGTTTTATTCCTGTACATAGGGGGCTGTATTATTGCAGTGACATTTCTATTATATTTCTGTATGTTACTTTGAGAATATATATATATATATATATATATATATCTCATCCTGACATACTGTATGGAATCGCATCATTATTGGGCTATGACAGGATTGTATATTACAGGCGCTGACATAGGGTGACAGGTTGTCACAGCCTTTCACTCTTTTCCACATTTGACATTCTTATTGTGATTCTATAACTGGTGCGGGGATTCTTCCGGATTCTCGTCTTTTCGGTCTGTACGGAGGAGTTCTCGGGAACCTTTTGTTTTATAATATGTGGATTGAATAATTATAGTTATCACTTGCTTCCATTCATCCTCGTACGTCCATTATCCTGAGTTGGTCCTTTTCTAGGAGATGATATCAGAGAGGTTTGGTGAAGCTTCTGGGCCCCAATGCTGGGTCTCTAAGAGGGTCCACACCTACTAAGAGCCTGTATGTGCCATGTATTATGGGGGCCGGATAGAAGTTATTCTCTCTATCTCAGTATGATAGATTCCGCTATAGAGAAGTGATGTCATCTTGTCTTCATGTTACTCGCATCCTCACCAGAAAAGATGACAGGTTGAAGAAGAGAATCAGCTGCTGATTGGATGAGGCTGTGAAATCGGTGGCGGTGCCCGCTGTGCCGCTGAGGGCCCGGTAATGGCATCATTATTCAGTATCATAGTCACTGTGAGCCGTACAGGACAGTGCTGGATGTTCAGACAAATTAAACCCTCAATCAAACCTTGTCTGCGAGAGAACGGCGATCCTGCTCCCTGCGGTGCCCCCTATGGGTTATTATTTACATCTCATTACCAGCCGCCACTTTCCAATCTTTCATAGAATAACCGCTAAGAAAAAGTTAAAAGGATAGGATGAGATTAGAGACACATGGTCACTTTTTCAGTACAGCGCCACTCTAGTGTAGAGGCTGTGTCAGGTACTGCAGCTCTGAAATATACAAGTACTCTATGGGAGCTTTCTTCTGTGCTGACTATCGCCCCCTGATGTTCCTTAAGGGCGCGTTCACACGTACAGGATCTGCAGCAGATTTGAAGTTGCAGATTCAATGCAAAGCAACTCTGGGCCATCAAATCTGCTGCAGATCCTGTACGTGTGAACGCGCCCTTAATAGATTATGATCGTGCAGTGATGGAATTAACTAAATTTAAGAGCTACAGTAAATACTGACACTGGAAGTGATGGACACCAATGTATATAAAGGGTTCAGGAATGTTCTAGAAAGGAGGGTGACTACTTTATGATTGTCACCCACCCTCTGCTGTATATGGGGTAGACGTCACCTCATGATAGGGGTCATTCTTTTTCCGACATGACGCCCCCACGGCTTTATACGCCATCCTTCCTCCCTGCTCGCCCTCGGTCATGGATCTCGTCTATCTCAGCAATTTCTTTCTGTAGGAAATCACAAGGATGATGTAGAGATGCTCAGTAAAATGGCTACGGGAAGCCGGCCAAGTCCCTGAGAAGCACGGCCAGATATCACCCCATCACTGCTGCTCCTGCCGAATTGTATCGCATGACTGAGCCTCATATTTCCTGGTCCATCACTAATAGGAGACATGCAAGAGCCAGGTGCAGCAGGGCACAGGACACTACAGGGGGCAGCAGGGCACAGGACACTACAGGGGGCAGCAGGGCACAGGATAATACAGGGGGCAGCAGGGCACAGGATACTACAGGGGGCAGCAGGGCACAGGATAATACAGGGGGCAGCAGGGCACAGGACACTACAGGAGGCAGCAGGGCACAGGATAGTACAGGGTGCAGCAGGGCACAGGATAATACAGGGGCAGCAGGGCACAGGACACTACAGGGGGCAGCAGGGCACAGGACACTACAGGGGGCAGCAGGGCACAGGACACTACAGGGGGCAGCAGGGCACAGGATACTACAGGGGGCACAGGATACTACGGGGGGCAGCAGGGCACAGGACACTACAGGGGGCAGCAGGGCACAGGATACTACAGGGGGCAGCAGGGCACAGGACACTACAGGGGGCAGCAGGGCACAGGACACTACAGGGGGCAGCAGGGCACAGGATACTACAGGGGGCAGCAGGGCACAGGACACTACAGGGGGCAGCAGGGCACAGGACACTACAGGGGGCAGCAGGGCACAGGACACTACAGGGGGCAGCAGGGCACAGGATACTACAGGGGGCAGCAGGGCACAGGACACTACAGGGGGCAGCAGGGCACAGGACACTACAGGGGCAGCAGGGCACAGGATAATACAGGGGGCAGCAGGGCACAGGACACTACAGGGGACAGCAGGGCACAGGATAATACAGGGGGCAGCAGGGCACAGGATAATACAGGGGGCAGCAGGGCACAGGACACTACAAGGGGCAGCAGGGCACAGGATACTACAGGGGGCAGCAGGGCACAGGATAATACAGGGGGCAGCAGGGCACAGGATACTACAGGGGGCAGCAGGGCACAGGATAATACAGGGGGCAGCAGGGCACAGGACACTACAGGGGGCAGCAGGGCACAGGACACTACAGGGGGCAGCAGGGCACAGGACACTACAGGGGGCAGCAGGGCACAGGACACTACAGGGGGCAGCAGGGCACAGGACACTACAGGGGGCAGCAGGGCACAGGACACTACAGGGGGCAGCAGGGCACAGGACACTGCAGGGGGCAGCAGGGCACAGGACACTACAGGGGGCAGCAGGGCACAGGACACTACAGGGGGCAGCAGGGCACAGGACACTGCAGGGGGCAGCAGGGCACAGGACACTACAGGGGGCAGCAGGGCACAGGACACTACAGGGGGCAGCAGGGCACAGGATACTACAGGGGGCAGCAGGGCACAGGACACTACAGGGGGCAGCAGGGCACAGGACACTACAGGGGGCAGCAGGGCACAGGACACTACAGGGGGCAGCAGGGCACAGGACAGTACAGGGGGCAGCAGGGCACAGGACACTACAGGGGGCAGCAGGGCACAGGACACTACAGGGGGCAGCAGGGCACAGGATACTACAGGGGGCACAGGATACTACAGGGGGCAGCAGGGCACAGGACACTACAGGGGGCAGCAGGGCACAGGACACTACAGGGGGCAGCAGGGCACAGGACACTACAGGGGGCAGCAGGGCACAGGACACTACAGGGGGCAGCAGGGCTAATGGTGGTATTATTGTATTGCTTGGCACTGTTACTTGGGAGTTGTATTATGGCAGTGGTATGGCGGTATTATTTAGCCATTGTCTGACATTATATGGTGACTACATAGCTCTGTTATTTAAACTATTTGAGTAGTATATATGATGATAATATTATAATAAATCTTTTTGGCACTGTTGTTTGGGAACTGTACCTGGGTAGGCTAGGGGGGCGTTATTTTGAACTTTTGTATTGTTTAAAACTTTTGGAAACTGTAGAGCACTGCTATATAGGCATTGTATGGTATGTTTTTTACGGTCTGTTTAGAGATACTCTTTAGGAAGTGTGTCTCTACGTTACTGGACAATGCATTTTACTATACCTGTATTGCAATTTTTTTCACTGGAGTTCCCCTTTAAGGAGACACAAAAGTTTGGTAGCTCAAGGTCTACCATATACTGTATGTCATATACAAGCTAAGTTTAGTAGGATTGTTTGAGCTATAATGGGTCCTGTTGTATTACATTGTGAACCCTCATCCCATGCAATGCATAAAATAAAAAGAATTGGCAGCTTAGTGTAACATTGCCCTGAAGTATTAAGTCTTTACTTGCCCAATACAGCCAATGTTTTCTGACCTAGGACCTTTTTTTATATGTACTTTGAGTTTGCTCACAACTTTCTGATTTGTGCACTACATCCCAAGCACAGCGCCATACATCTGATAGTGGCTGAGCCCGGTATTGCAGCTAAACGCAGCTCCATCACAGTTATGTCAAAAGGACATCAGCATCCACGTCTTGGATAAGCCCTTTAAGCAACTGTGAGCGGTCTTGTCAAGTTGATGTTAACTCCAGTTGACCATATGAGCGCGTTTCTCTTGACGGTCCCAATGGTTGGGTCTCTTTGCATCTCAGCTTTGTGTTCATGGTTGCCCCACTTGTCTCTATCCATTATGTTGCTGGTCCTACTCTTCCAGTTTTCCATTTGACTCTTCTGAGCCTACAGGAACGTGTTCGTCCCAATAGCCGGATCGTCTCATGATGTGTCCAGGGGGAGATAAAGCTTCATTCTGGTCATCTGGAATTTGAGTTGTCTTGATTTATTATGGGGCTTCCAGTCTGTTTTTCTGGTCTTTGACAATCATTTTTCTTCTTTTTTTATTACAAGTATTAATAACCTTTTATAGCTATTTTATAGCTATTTTATTTACTATTACATACTAACATAGGGACTCACTAAATGGGCTGATAGGGACAATAAACCAGTGTCAGGCAGCTGCCGCCAAGCCTAATAATCATAGGATGCACGGAGAGTGGCAGATGTGCTCATCCACTATACAGATCACTAGTCAGAGCACACATGGATTGTTGTATACAGGTTTGGGCACCAGTTTAGAAGAAGGACATAGCAAAGTGCGAATGTGATGAAAGCAACCAAGGTAATACATGGCATGGGTGTAACATAGTGCCCAGGAATAGTTTCAGTATTAGGCCAGTTAAGTTTGGAGAAAATAAATCCTAAGGGTGGCCTAATAAGTGTGATCGTAACTGAGATGTGGTTTATTGTGCGTGTGGTCTCGGCAGGGTGGGGCCTATCGTGGGTGTGGTTTGTGGGCTGTGGCTTGTCACCAGGGTTTTTTCCCACTAGAATTTTACAGTCATAACAACACAAAAGGAGCCCCAGTATCAGGTTCCTAGTATATCCTAGTTACACACCCCAGTATCAGGTCCCCAGTATATTACACACCCCAGTATCAGGTCCTCAGCATTTTACATACCCCAGTATCAGGTCCCCAGCATATTACACACCCCAGTGTCAGGTCCCCAGCATATTACACACCCCAGTATCAGGTCCCCAGCATATTACACACCCCAGTATCAGGTCCTCAGCATATTACACACCCCAATATCAGATCCTCAGCATATTACACACCCCAGTATCAGGTCCCCAGCATATTACACACCCCAGTGTCAGGTCCCCAGCATATTACACACCCCAGTATCAGGTCCCCAGCATATTACACACCCCAGTATCAGGTCCTCAGCATATTACACACCCCAATATCAGATCCTCAGCATATTACACACCCCAGTATCAGGTCCCCAGTATATTACACACCCCAGTATCGGGTCCCCAGTATATTACACTTTTCAGTATCAGTTCCCCAATATATAAAACCTCAGTATCAGTACCCCAGTATATTACACATCCCAGTATCAGTACCCCAATATATTATACACCCCATTATCAGGTCCCCAGTATAATACACACCCCAGTATCAGGTCCCTGATATATTACACACCCCATTATGAGGTCCCCAGTATATTACACACCTCAGTATCAGGTCCCCAGGATATTACACACCCCAGTATCAGGTCCTCAGCATATTACACACCCCAATATCAGATCCTCAGCATATTACACACCCCAGTATCAAGTCCCCAGTATATTACACACCCCAGTATCGGGTCCCCAGTATATTACACTTTTCAGTATCAGTTCCCCAATATATAAAACCCCAGTATCAGGTCCACAGTATATTACACATCCCAGTATCAGTACCCCAATATATTACACACCCCATTATCAGGTCCCCATTATAATACACACCCCAGTATCAGGTCCCCGATATATTACACACCCCATTATCAGGTCCCCAGTATATTACACACCTCAGTATCAGGTCCCCAGGATATTACACACCCTAGTATCGGGTCCCCAGTATATTACACTTTTAAGTATCAGTTTCCCAATATATAAAACCCCAGTATCAGGTCCCCAGTATATTACACATCCCAGTATCAGTACCCCAATATATTACACACCCCATTATCAGGTCCCCAGTATAATACACACCCCAGTATCAGGTCCCCAGTATATTACACACCTCAGTATCAGGTCCCCAGGATATTACACACCCCAGTATCGGGTCTCCAGTATATTACACACCCCAGTATCAGGTCCCCGATATATTACACACCCCATTATCAGGTCTCCAGTATATTACACCCCCCATTATTGGATCCCCAGTATGTTATAAACCCCGCTATCATGTTCCCAGTATATTACACACCCCACCTCAAAGCAGCATACAGGCTGAATCCCAAAGATAGGACTCACTGACTGTATATACTGGTAGTTTGTTCCCATATAATGCAGCTGAATGTCATATCACCATACTACTACCCCCTTCATCATCCTGCCCCTACATCATCAAACTACTACCCCCTTCATCCTCCTGCTCCTCCATCATACTAATACCCCCTTCATCCTCTTGCACCTCTATCATTCTAAGCCCTTCATACTCCTGCCCCTCCATCGTCATGTGGGGTCTGTACTGTAAGAGCGGTCACACTATGGGGTCTGTACTGTAAGAGTGGTCACACTATGGGGTCTGTACTGTAAGAGCGGTCACACTATGGAGTCTATACTGTAAGAGCGGTCACACTATAGAGTCTATACTGTAAGAGCGGTCACACTATGGGGTCTGTACTGTAAGAGCGGTCACACTATGGTGTATATACTGTAAGAGCGGTCACACTATGGTGTATATACTGTAAGAGCGGTCACACTATGGGGTCTGTACTGTAAGAGCGGTCACACTATGGTGTATATACTGTAAGAGCGGTCAAACTATGGAGTATATACTGTAAGAGCGGTCACACTATGAAGTATATACTGTAAGAGCGGTCACACTATGGTGTATATACTGTAAGAGCGGTCACACTATGAAGTCTATACTGTAAGAGCGGTAATACTATGGTGTATATACTGTAAGAGCGGTCACACTATGGTGTATACACTGTAAGAGCGGTCACACTATGGTGTATATACTGTAAGAGCGGTCACACTATGGGGTCTATACTGTAAGAGCGGTCACACTATGGTGTATATACTGTAAGAGCGGTCACACTATGGTGTATATACTGTAAGAGCGGTCACACTATGGTGTATATACCGTAAGAGCGGTCACACTATGGTGTATATACCGTAAGAGCGGTCACACTATGGAGTTTATACTGTAAGAGCGGTCACACTATGGTGTATATACTGTAAGAACGGTCACACTATGGTGTATATACTGTAAGAGCTGTCACACTATGGGGTCTATACTGTAAGAGCGGTCACACTATGGAGTCTCTACTGTAAGAGCGGTCACACTATGGAGTCTATACTGTAAGAGCGGTCACACTATGGTGTATATACTGTAAGAGCGGTCACACTATGGTGTATATACTGTAAGAGCGGTCACACTATGGTGTATATACTGTAAGAGCGATCACACTATGGAGTATATACTGTAAGAGCGGTCACACTATGGAGTATATACTATAAGAGCGGTCACACTATGGGGTCTATACTGTAAGAGTGGTCACACTATGGTATATATACTGTAAGAGCGGTCACACTATGGGGTCTATACTGTAAGAGCGGTCACACTATGGTGTATATACTGTAAGAACGGTCACACTATGGTGTATATACTGTAAGAGCGGTCACACTATGGAGTCTATACTGTAAGAGTGGTCACACTATGGTGTATATACTGTAAGAGCGATCACACTATGGTATATATACTGTAAGAGCGGTCACACTATGGTGTATATACTGTAAGAGAAGTCACACTATGGAGTCTATACTGTAAGAGCGGTCACACTATGGTGTATATACTGTAAGAGCGGTCACACTATGTGGTATATACTGTGAGAGCGGTCACACTATGGAGTCTATACTGTAAGAGCGGTCACACTATGGTGTATATACTGTAAGAGCGGTCACACTATGGAGTATATACTGTAAGAGCGGTCACACTATGGTGTATATACTGTAAGAGCGGTCACACTATGGTGTATATACTGTAAGAGCGGTCACACTATGGTGTATATACTGTAAGAGCGGTCACACTATGGTGTATATACTGTAAGAGCGGTCACACTATGGTGTATATACTGTAAGAGCGGTCACACTATGGTGTATATACTGTAAGAGCGGTCACACTATGGTGTATATACTGTAAGAACGGTCACACTATGGAGTCTATGTAAGAGCGGTCACAAGGTGAGAAAATCTGGGATTTCCTTCCTCTGGATCAGCTTTGCTCCTGGGCTACATGGACGTGTCCTTTTATATCTATTCTAAGCTCTGGGGCGGAGGCGTTCTTGTTCTCATTGAGGAGATTCAGCCTTCTATGGAGTCCTAGAGGCAATGCTTCATGGGAAAAAAGTATGCAAATGAGCTCTGCTCCATAACATGACTCTGTCTTCCCATGATATCATCCATGTTGAGTGATGGATCCCAACCTAATAGGGGGTACGGTTGTCTTGTGCGCCCTCAGTATATACCCGGTTTTACCTTTAGGCTAAAACTTAACTTTTATTGGTTTATACTAATAAATATCTTGTGCAGTGCAAATATTGCCGCCTCTTACCGATTATTTTACGAGTCTATCAGCCGATATCACGGTGCCGGTGGGCGGGACTAAGCTGCCTTAAATGCCCTCTAGGAGTCTGACCCCCCCATGATCGTCATCATCTGAATGCTGTGGATTGGTTGTGCTTACAGGGAGGGGAAATAGGGCGGCCAGACAGGGTGAGGAGATTTGGCGCAATTTTTGAAAAACTGTCAGTACGCATGGTTAGTGGAACTTGTTCTTACTGTGCATGTAATTTAACTTAGTCAGCGAGATGGATTGATCCACTGCGCATGACTAGGGACTTGGGCTTCCTGTGGATCTGCGCATGTCTGCGGACTTAGTGCATATCACTGGTATCCACCGTTAATTGCGCATGTTATTGGACTTAGGGTCCTATTACACTGAGCGATTTTTAACGATTAATGACTAACGATGAACGATCGCAAATGAGATTGTTTATCGTTAACCTGAAATCGTTCACCATATTACACAGAACGATAATCGTTAGTTACAATCGTTACTATGATCGTTACTGCGAACGTTACTATGATCATTTATTCCTTCTGATCCCAGAAAAACAATGGACAATGTGCAATTACACTAAAGGATTAGTGAAAAAACGCGGAACAACGTACGATTAACGATAATTTTAGGTTCAGATCTAAATAAACGATCAACGACATACGAACGATTTTTCGATCGTTGCCTGCAATTACACAGAACGATTATCGTTTGAATTCGAACAATTTAACGATTTTTCGCACGATAATCGTCCCGTGTAATAGGGCTCTAAGGCTCTGTACGGGTCTGTCTCCAGTGGAACCGCGCATGTTTTCGGACTTTGTGTATATCATCGATGGCCTTTGTTCTAGGATTCGGCATGAGTCAGCCGCTATGAACGCGCGCATATATTTAGAGTTGTTTTTGCGTGTATTGGTGATCCTGTACTTGAAATATTTTTAGTATAGCACGTAGTGTGGAGTTCTGTTACCGTGGCACCGGGAACCCACAGGAGCACACTTGGTGTGAACACACGAATACAACCCGGCTGGGGACTAATGTGATTCCACCGCAATACGAAGCCCACACCGCCAGCATATAGATAACAGCTGATACGCTCGCAGAGGCAGCAATATTTTATTTGCATTGCACAAGATATTTATTAATATATACCAATAAAAGTAAAGGTAAAACTGGGTATATCCTGAGGGCACAATGATATCATCCATGTAACCCAGGGATAGGGAACCTTTGGCCCTCCAGCTGTTGCAAAACTACAATTCCCATCATGCCTGGACAGCCAAAGCTTCGCTTTGGCTGTCCAGGCATGATGGAAATTGTAGTTTTGCAACAGCTGGAGGGCCAAAGGTTCCCTATCCCTGATGTAACCGATCTCCCTTTATAATTGGCTGAGCAGCTGCAGTCGCGAGTCTAAGGTCACGCCGTCAGCTCCGCCGGTGTCGCGCTCTCCATGAATCCCCGTTCGCAGCTTTTTTCGCTCCGTGTAATGAGCTTTTTTTTCATGCTGTTTTTAATGAACAAATAGAAGCTGTAAAGCTGGGTAGCGTCGGCGGAGCGCGCGGTGTATTCACAAGTAGGTCAGCGTTCTGTAATCATGCGTTGGGTCCTGTGAGTGATTGATCCATTGATGTACTGGAGATTGTTAATGAGCCTGAAGCCCTTGTAAAGTGGGTCACTTTTGGTTTCACATACAATTACATCAATTGGAGCATTCGTCTATCAGAGCCGACGCCTTAGGTAATTGTCAGACGAAACATTTGTGGCTCCGCGCTCGCATCGTCTTTACACCTTGTATAATATATAATGCACGATAAACCGAGTGTATACAACGTGTATTATATATAATGATGGGTAAGCCACGGAGCGGGGATAGCCCCTAACTACACGAAACTGATGGCAAAGTGACCGATGTCCTCCGTCTCCATCGCCGGATCTGTACATGTGACTGGGACGCTGTTAAAATGACATTCAACATTTGAAGTGGTAAAATTATCCTGCATGACCTGATCCTTCCACGTGGGACCCCCCGGGCGAAACCCTGGAAGATGGAAGGAGGAGGGGGTAGAGAATCACATGTAGCATCGCGGCGGAATAGAAAAGTCCTTTATAGACTCAGAGACGCTTCAAGGTGACATCTTTTTGTGAAGCTTATGACAGCTTTAAAGGGGTAGTTCACAAAAAAAAAAAATATTTGAAATCAACTCGTGCCACAGATTTGATTTACTTCTGCTAAAAAATTTCCAGTCTTCCAGTACTTATCAGCTGTTGTATGTCCTGCAGGAAGTGGTGTATTCTTTCCAGTCTGACACAGTGCTCTCTGCTGCCACCTCTGTCCATGTCGGGAACGGTTCAGAATATGCAAAAGAAGAGCTCGTGGAGCCTCATGGAAGAGTCTCAAAACACAGGACTAGCCAGATATCCCTCCGGGAAGGACCCGGCCAAGGGGGCAGCTTCTGTTAGGAAACCACCAAAACCACCATATTAAGTGGCCCTATGTCAATGTAATGACAAGGGATAAACCAAGGCTAGGTAACCATCCACATTCAGCTGTTTCGGGGTGTTGCCCCTCATCAGTGTGGAGCAGGATTCTGGCTAGGTGGGAGCAAGGCCTAGTAGAGGAACTGTCCAGAGCAGGAGAGGTTTTCTATGGGGATTTGCTGCTGCTCTGGACAGTTCCTGACATGGACAGAGGTGGCAGCAGAGAGCACTGTGTCAGACTGGAGAGAATACACCACTTCCTGCAGGACAGACAGCAGCTGATACTGGAAGACTGGAGATTTTCAAATAAAAGTAAAATGTTTGTTTGGAACTGGTCAGGTTGTGTTCACATAGTTTATTTTGAAACTAAAAAATACAGAAATGAGCCTCAGTTCTTTAAGCTATTATTTTATGGCGAAGTCTCAGTGTTTGTAGGTATTTTTTGTGCATTATGAGCAAATAAAATGCAAAAATATGTGAAGATACTAGAAAACCTCTTACGACTATTATTTTTAGGATTATTAGGATTTTATTACTGTATAAAAAACAGTTACAATTTACTATAGTAAAGAAACAGCTGTTTTTTAAATTTATTTTGACCAATTTTAAAGCAAAAACCACTTGTACCTAGGGATAGCTGCTTTTAATCCAAGATCTGTGTCCTGGGGTCTGTTTGGCAGGTGATGCAGTTATTGTCCTAAAAAACAACTTTTCAACTTGCAGCACTGTGTCAAATTGGGGCGGACTAGAATGTCTGTGCCCTAGGCCTGCACCGCCCCTCCATCCCTCCTCCCCGCTCTCTTTACCATTAGAAATGCCCCAGGCCGGATTTCTCCTATTCATCACTTGCCTGAACACTGCTCATGTGCTGGATCGTTAAGGCCCATATGCACAGTGATGAATAGGAGAAATCCTGCCCAAGGGCGTTCCTAATGATGAGGAGGGCAGGGAGGAGGGACAGAGAGGCGGTGCCAGCCTAGGGCACACACACTCTAGACCACGCCAATTTGACACATAGCTGCAAGTTTTAAAGTTTTTTAGGACAATAACTGCATAGCTGGACAGATCTTGGATTAAAAGCATCTGAAAGTAAGAGCAGTTTGGGGGAGGGGGGCAGATTGTGGGGACAGAGTCCCTTTAAATCCCATTCATATTTTTATCTTCTTTTTGTCACTTTCATGTAGTGTTTTGTCTTTTGGGAGGAGTAGTTCATTATTCTTCTCTCTAGTACTAGGAGCACCGCTTGTACTCAGATGGGGGCAGAGTTTGAGCTCTGGGGTGGGGCTGTGTGCTCTGGGGTGGGGCTGTGTGCTCTGGGGTGGGGCTTTAATGTCCTAGTAAATTGTTTGCATATATGGCTTCTCCCGTAGCCGTCTCTGCCTTCGAACTCTGGGTTCTTATTATTGAGGATGGATCGACATGACTGCTACTTTCTGAGACATCACTGTCACTTACCGTAAAACCCTCGAAATTGTCTTCACCACCTGACAAGACATTTTCTTCGCTGTCAGAAGACGAAAGGGCAGCAGCCTCCTCTGCAGCGTCACATTGACGGCTTATTTACTGTGCATTACTTATAGAAGTGTTATAGAGGACTGATTCACGGCTGATGGAAGACTCTGCCCAGGATGACAGAACAATTACACTATAACAAAGAAAAAATAACATTTTAAAATTATATTGAGCTAATCAATTAAATGAACTAATTAATTAAAGTAAGAAAATTAATTAACACAAGTGATCATGGATGAAGTGATCCGGAAATTACTGTCAAATTACATACAAATTTATGTAGTACAGGTGAATGCACAGTAGCTTTACCTCATCTTCTTCCTGTACACAGGGGGCAGTACTGAGCTATATCCCCACATCCAACCTCTGTTTGAGATGAAAAAACTGTTTGTTTGTTTTTTGTTTGTTAATGATGGCCAATAATAACCATTGTGATCATTATCTACAGCTACTATTATAAAATAAAAAATAAAAGTTTTTTTTTTTTTTTTACCTAAAAGATATTGTGGGAGCATAGTCTAATAGATGTTATATTCCTGTATATAGGAGCAGTATTATAGTAGTTATATTCCTGTATATAGGAGCAGTATTATAGTAGTTATATTCCTGTATATAGGAGCAGTATTATAGTAGTTATATTCCTGTATATAGGAGCAGTATTATAGTAGTTATATCCCTCTATATAGGAGCAGTATTATAGAAGTTATATTCCTGTATATAGGGAGCAGTAGTATAGTAGTTATTTTCTTGTATATAGGAGCAGTATTATAGTAGTTATATTCTTGTATATAGGAGCAGTATTATAGTAGATATATTCTTGTATATAGGAGCAGTATTATAGTAGTTATATTCTTGTATATAGGGAGCAGTATTATAGTAGTTATATTCCTGTATATAGGAGCAGTATTATAGTAGATATATTCTTGTATATAGGGAGCAGTATTATAGTAGTTATATTCCTGTATATAGGAGCAGTATTATAGTAGTTATATTCCTGTATATAGGAGCAGTATTATAGTAGTTATATTCTTGTATATAGGAGCAGTATTATAGTAGTTATATTCTTGTATATAGGGAGCAGTATTATAGTAGTTATATTCTTGTATATAGGAGCAGTATTATAGTAGTTATATTCTTGTATATAGGGAGCAGTATTATAGTAGTTATATTCCTGTATATATCGGAGCAGTATTATAATAGTTATATTCCTGTATAAAGGAGCAGTATTATAGTAGTTATATTCCTGTATATAGGAGCAGTATTATACTAATTATATTCATATATATATATATATATATATATATATATATATATATATATATAGGAGCAGTATTATAGTAGTTATATTCTTGTATATAGGGAGCAGTATTATAGTAGTTATATTCCTGTATATATCGGAGCAGTATTATAATAGTTATATTCCTGTATAAAGGAGCAGTATTATAGTAGTTATATTCCTGTATATAGGAGCAGTATTATAGTAGTTATATTGCTGTATATAGGAGCAGTATTATAGTAGTTATATTCTTGTATATAGGAGCAGTATTATAGTAGTTATATTCTTGTATATAGGGAGCAGTATTATAGTAGTTATATTCCTGTATATAGGAGCAGTATTATAATAGTTATATTCCTGTATAAAGGAGCAGTATTATAGTAGTTATATTCCTGTATATAGGAGCAGTATTATACTAGTTATATTCATATATATATATATATATATATATATATATATATATATATATAGGAGCAGTATTATAGTAGTTATATCCTTGTATATTGTAGCAGTTATTTGTTGTGGAGTTGTATTATAGTAGCTGCAGTTTTGTCTGTCAGGGATAACCTTGTATTAATAGCTAATACAATAAGATTTCTAATTCTATAGTCCGATATCCCAGCTGCTTTCTGCACCATTGACAACAATAATATCAGATGTGACGGTTCCCGTTCTTCAGATTAGACTCAGCAGTCGATGGAATGGTTGATGTAATTGCACCTTTAAAAGAGGAGATAAAGGAAATAAAGTATCAGACAAACAATCTTCACCGTTTCTATGGGGCCCTGATTTATGGTTTTGTCTTTTTTAATATTGTGATTCTTGGGGAAATCTGCTGCATGGACAGAACCTTATTGATTATTGTGCCTGGCTGCGGCCGGGAGGATTTAGTGAGTACAGTCCTTAACCTGCTGGAAATGTAACTCACTGTCTGATTTTACAGCCACAGATCAGAAAGTCTCTCACTGGATACAACAGTATATAGGAGAGCGGCGCTTTGTGTCTGCATCTGAGAGGGCTACTGAGGTCATGAACAAATAAAAGTGCTGAGTAGTCACTAAACTTTGAGGGGACCTCTACATGTTCTACTTTAATTATTTTTTTATAAAAAATAAATAAATCCTTAAACAGAATCCCACCGTGTATTATATTCTATCCTGACAGTAAAGCTGTCTCCCTGTGGTGACCGGGCGTTATAATGCAGGGCTAGCAGGTGGTGCGGCACTTGTCACAGAGTGGTACGCTACCTCTCTCAAGTTCCCAACAAATTCTCCGACAATTCAAGCAGTTAACCCCTTGCTACAATGAGTTGGAGAGTGACATCAAGCATAAGGAGGTGCAATAAGAGGAATACAGCCAATCGTTCACAATCCTTGCTCACAAGGTGTTATAGCTTGGGAGCGGGTCTGTCAGGTAGTTCCCCTTTAAAATAGAGTACCCCTGCTATACACAAGTTAACTGAGAGTTTGGGAAACATTAAAGTGTCACTGTCGTGTTTTTTTTTTTTTTTTGCAGAAATCAATAGTCCAGGCGATTTTAAGAAACTTTGTAATTGAGTTTAATAGGCAAATATGCCATTATCTGCATTCATAGAGACTTTCCCCAGGTCCCCCCCTCCCCTCTCTCTCTCATCCACTGCTCATTATCAGGAAATCTCGACTCTTTTACATCAGTCGGGCCCTGTGTAACCTATGGAGAGGGGAGGGGGGAGGAGGGAGATTAGTCGGCAGCAGAGAGAAGAGAACAAAGGATTACACAGCGGGACCTGGGTGAAAGCCGGTATTCAGAGGTCAGAGAGGTCAGTGCTGACTTTTGAGGAGATAGAGTAAATTAACTCTTTGTTGTCCTGTATTGGTGCCTCATCTCCCTCCATCCCTCCCCTCTCCATAGAGAACCATTAAGACAGGGGGAGAGCT
The DNA here is from genome assembly GCF_027789765.1 of Dendropsophus ebraccatus. Lineage (NCBI taxonomy): Eukaryota > Metazoa > Chordata > Amphibia > Anura > Hylidae > Dendropsophus > Dendropsophus ebraccatus. Next base: position 12,568,949 of record NC_091455.1, read on the forward strand.
TCAAACTGCTTTTTCATGATAAAAATGCATTATTTGGCTAATAAACCCAATTTCAAAGTTTCTTTAAATTGCCTGTACTAATTTTAGTGTGTTTGGTTAGAGGAATGCTTAAAGGGAAGGTGTAATCCGAAAATGACTTTTTGTTTAATGTTTTTATGTTAAACATATATTTTAAGAATTTTTGGTAACTTTTTTTTTTTTTAAATTTCCATTTTTCTATCCATATATAATAATCCTGATATCTTTTCATTCTCACCACTAGGGGCTAAAACTAAGCAGCGTCCTGTCTGTGGTGATAAGAGGAGGCTGCTGTAAAGTGATCTGTACAGCATTGCAGCATCATGTGACACCAGTAGATAGTGGAGACAATAGCAGCTCCCTGTGGAACGACCTCTGCACAGGTCACAGAGCGCGCTCAGTAATGTTTCACATTCAAGGGGATAGAGTCTGTCTATTGATGTCTATGTCCATAACATATGCTGGAAAGGGGGTCCCTAAATGCTGCTAAGAAAAGCCCAGGCAAGATCGCCGCCCGCATAACAATGTACTAAAAGTGAAACAAAAAATATTACAGTCAGAAAATAGAAACAGATTAGAATAAAATAACACGCTTTAGTATCTCACTCTAATCAGTTGAAACATTTTAGGTAACACATTCCCTTGAAGTTGTAGCAGGGTGACTACTTGAAGGGCACTGTCCATTCAGTTAGCCGGGATAGGACTCAGCAAGAGCAGGGGGACACTAGTCAGCGTTTGTACTTTCTCCAATCCCTGGCTAAACTTGTCGTACCTCTGTGATGTGCAGGACTTGACTGAAGACGATGACCCTCTCAGCATGGACAGGCTGGTTTCCTCAGTGGTAGTCGCACCTCTGATAGTTTAGCATTGTATGCTTAGGAACTCCGGAAACAGGAACATAAAGCAGTCTATACTCCACTACCACAATAGATCCTGGACTGAACTAGACTAGACTCATGGCCCTCTCCACCCCTACATATAGGAGTAAGGGCTTGTTCATTATTGGTGAGGAGGTCACTGGTGAGCCCATTGACAGTAAGTTTAGGAACATCATGGTGGTGTGAACACAGACGATCTATCAGAAGGTGAAGTTATAGAGATCATTCCAGACTTGAGCAGCTGGATGCTGGATAGAGATGCAGGTATATGTCGCAGGGGTTGGATGCTGAGAAGGTAGTAATTGTTGAATCCTCTATTTATTAATATGTAAATTAAGCAGTTTGATGCACTGGGGGCAGAACATGCACCTGTGTCTATTGCTGCCATAATACCTGTGACTTGTCTCGATCCTCCGCCTGTACTGGATCCACCCTACATGCTTCACCTAACAATCCAAAGATCTACTGGTATACCAGCTTATGTGCCATTTTTCTAGTTTCCCCCTATGGCCTGTTTTATTTGTGTCAGACAAACAGCTATTTGTGCATCCTTCCTCCTGGAGGGCTCAGCTCCTACTGTCCCCTCTGCTTCCCACAGCACATGTCTAACCTTCCCTTCTCGGTCCTTGCCCCCCTCCAGGTTACTTTACATATCTGAGGCTACTACCACTGTCCTCTCTGCTTCCCACAGCACAAGTCTATCCTTCCCTTCTGGGTCCTGGCCCCCTCCAGATTACTGTACACATCTGGGGCTACTACCACTGTCCTCTCTGCTTCCCACAGCACACGTCTAACCTTCCCTTCTGGCTCCTGGCCCCCTCCAGGTTACTGTACACATCTGGGGCTACTACCACTGTCCTCTCTGCTTCCCACAGCACACGTCTATCCTTCTCTTCTGGGTCCTGGCTCCCTCCAGATTACTGTAAACATCTGGGGCTACTACCACTGTCCTCTCTGCTTCCCACAGCACAAGTCTATCCTTCCCTTCTGGGTCTTGGCTCCCTACAGGTTACTGTACACATCTGGGGGAGCTCCCACTGCCCTCTCTGCTTCCCACAGGACACATCTACCCTTCCTTTCTGGGTCCTGGCTCCCTCCAGATTACTGTAGACATCTGGGGCTACTACCACTGTCCTCTCTGCTTCCCACAGCACATATCTAACCTTCCCTTCTGGGTCCTGGCCCCCTCCAGGTTACTGTACACATCTGGGGCTACTATCACTGTCCTCTCTGCTTCCCACAGCACAAGTCTATCCTTCCCTTCTGGGTCCTGGCTCCCTCCAGGTTACTGTACACATCTGGGGGAGCTCCCACTGCCCTCTCTGCTTCCCACAGGACACATCTACCCTTCCTTTCTGGGTCCTGGCTCCCTCCAGATTACTGTAGACATCTGGGGCTACTACCACTGTCCTCTCTGCTTCCCACAGCACATATCTAACCTTCCCTTCTGGGTCCTGGCCCCCTCCAGGTTACTGTACACATCTGGGGCTACTATCACTGCCCTCTCTGCTTCCCACAGGACACATCTACCCTTCCCTTCTGGGTCCTGGCTCCCTCCAGGTTATTGTACACATCTGGGGGAGCTCCCACTGCCCTCTCTGCTTCCCACAGCACACATCTACCCTTCCCTTCTGGGTCCTGGCTTTATCCAGGTAACTGTACACATCAGAGGCAGCTCCCTCTGTCCTTTCTACTTTTTATAGGGTTGTCCAGTCCCCACAGTCCAGTCCCCAGTCTGGATTGCCACATTTTTTGATAACCACCGGGAAACGGCCCGAGCCGCAACTACGTGCTTCACACCTGAGACCCTGAGTGCTAAAACGGGAGACAATTTTTGGGGTGAGCTGACACTTTCTTTACTATTTGTTACAACCCCTTTGACCTCACTGTACAATGGTCACCGGAGCCACAATCAGCTCTAAAGACTCCTGTGCTGTATAACGTAAGATGAAAGCCATGCACAAATACTCCACCAAACCATCGGGAGCCATTGGACCAATGGATGCCGTGTTCTTGGCTCCATTCTTCTAGCCAAACATCAAATTTTATGAGTAGGCAAGTAGAGGGGGATCGAGCCATACAGCCATACCGAGCTTTATAAAAGATAAAAAAAACATTTAGCGTTCAGCTGGAAGCCATTTAGTCTTAATATCAGCGGTGAAGTGCGAGTGGAGCTGCTTTTGTGTTGCAGCAAATTGCTCTCTTGTCATGCGGTTGTGCGCTGACATTGCTGTTAATTATCGCCAACCTTTCCTGCCTGTATATACGTATACACAATAGCATTGATAAATGGAGGCTCGGGCTAAAGAGGCTCCGGGAGAAACTCTTAACTAGACATATTCTTCCCTTAAAAGCATCTGAAATGCGTTGATCTGGAGGGGCGGAGGGGAAGGGGGGGTATTGGCTCTAAATGCCTGCAGTCAGAACCAAGGAATTGAAAATTCCATGTTACAGCACCTTAATAGCCCCGGGAAGCATTAGATCTTGTCAGGATTTCAACACAAATAGGCCTGAAACTGGTCATTATGGTTATTAGGAATAGACCCGGCGTGAGTCCTCGGAAGCGTTGCCGCCTTAAACAAGAATAATTAGTAAATAGAGGGACGGGTGTATAGGAGGATACAGAAGAGTAAATCCAATTATAAGGAGAGGGAAATAGGTCATTGGCTGAGGTCTGAAGTGATTCTCCGACGGCTTTATATCCACATATATCAGCCAGTAACTATGTATCCTGCAGAACAACAATGGGGCAGGGTTATCGTTGCAAATGGGCCAAAGCTTTGGTAAAATCTGCACCCAAAAAAACAGGTGCATGTACCCAAAAAACAGGTGTATGTGCCCAAAAAACAGATGTATGTACCCCAAAAACAGTGTATGTGCCCAAAAAACAAGTGTATGTACCCAAAAAACAGATGTATCTGCCCAAAAAAGAGGTGTATGTACCCAAAAAACAAGTGTATGTGCCCAAAAAACAGGTGTATGTTCCCAAAAAAACAGGTGTATGTGCCAAAAAAACAAGTGTATGTTCCTAAAAAACAGGTGTATGTGCCCAAAAAACAAGTGTATGTGCCCCAAAAACAGGTGTATGTGCCAAAAAAAACAGGTGTATGTGCCCAAAAAACAGGTGTATGTGCCCAAAAACAAGTGTATGTGCCCAAAAAACAGGTGCATGTTCCCCAAAAAAACTGGTGTATGTTCCTAAAAAACAGGTTTATGTTCCCAAAAAACAAGTGTATGTGCCCAAAAAACAGGTGATTGTACCCTAAAAACGGTGTCTAAGCGTCTTGCCCCTTTATTAATAAAGGTTCTTTCACTATGGACCGCCATGTTGGGTGCAGGTCACACCCTGGGATTAGATCACCGGGGCAATGTCCCACGCCTGGCAGGTTCCATAAATGTAATTAACAGAGGTCATGCACAGATCTCCCCAAACTGTGGAGAGTCCATGGCAGCACATAGTGACAGGTACCCTGTGATCACACAACATACTATTTTTTGAAAGAAGGTTTCCATTAAAACAACGGCCATTCTATTCATGCTGCAACAATATGTACTGAAGTCAATGGAACAACGGATACATCGTGCGAAAACAATGGCCGATGTTCCATTGACTTCAATGCATATCATTGCACTATGAAAAAAGTTTTAATGGAAACCAACAGCCGTTCCTTTCAAAAACAGTACGTTGTGGGAACATAGTGTAAAACTCCAAAGTACATGGCAGCACATAGTGGGTGTGGGTTAGCATAAAATGGGGGAGGCTCTGCTCAAAAAGACATGTCCTGAATGAATGAGACGTGACCCGAATACAACTTTGTGCAGCAAGATTTTTGGGCTAAATCTTGGGGGAAAATAACCAACCTGATAGGCGGTATGAAAAGAGGGCGCTCTCATATGTGCATACCGGATATGCATGGAGGATTATAGAACTAGTTTTGTTGATGAGATTTTGCAGTCCAGTTGTTGATTCTTTTTGCAGACTCTCTGTAGATTTTCTCCATAGACTTTAAAGTAAATCGTCCCTTGGTGTAAAAGCTCTTTGACCCACAATCCCAGTGTGCGGGCTATCCTTGTACTGATCTCTTCTCTATGTTCTTGGTGGCTTTATTTGCCTAAAAAACACTGTTCCACGTGGTCCTTGGTTCTTCTGTCTCGCTGCGCCTCTCTGCTGTGGTGCTTCTGTCTCGCTGTGCCTCTCTGTCGTGGTGCTTCTGTCTCGCTGCGCCTCTCTGCTGTGGCGCTCCTGGCTCGATGTGTCTCTCTGCCTGGTGCTTCTGTCTCGCTGCGCCTCTCTACCTGGTGCTTCTGTCTCGCTGCGCCTCTCTACCTGGTGCTTCTGTCTCGCTGCCCCTCTCTACCTGGTGCTTCTGTCTCGCTGCGCCTCTCTGCTGTGTCACTCCTGGCTTGCTGCGCCTCTCTGCTGTGGTGGTTCTGTCTCGCTGTGCCTCTCTGCTGTGGTGCTTCTGTCTCGCTGCGCCTCTCTGCTGTGGTGCTCCTGTCTCGCTGCGCCTCTCTACCTGGTGCTTCTGTCTCGCTGCGCCTCTCTACCTGGTGCTTCTGTCTCGCTGCCCCTCTCTACCTGGTGCTTCTGTCTTGCTGCGCCTCTCTGCTGTGTCGCTCCTGGCTTGCTGCGCCTCTCTGCTGTGGTGCTTCTGTCTCACTGCGCCTCTCTGCTGTGGTGCTCCTGTCTCGCTGTGCCTCTCTACCTGGTGTTTCTGTCTCGCTGCGCCTCTCTGCTGTGGTGCTTCTGTCTCGCTGCGCCTCTCTGCAGTGATGCTTCTGTCTGTCTGCGCCTCTCTGCCTGCTGCTTCTGTCTCTCTGCGCCTCTCTGCCTGGTGCTTCTGTCTCGCTGCCCCTCTCTACCTGGTGCTTCTGTCTCGCTGCTCCTCTCTCTGGTGCTTCTGTCTCGCTGCCCCTCTCTTTACCTGGTGCTTCTGTCTCGCTGCTCCTCTCTCTGGTGCTTCTGTCTCGCTGCCCCTCTCTACCTGGTGCTTCTGTCTCACTGCCCCTCTCTACCTGGTGCTTCTGTCTCGCTGCCCCTCTCTACCTGGTGCTCCATTTTTATTTTTTCGCACATTTTTGCAAGCTTTGCTTATCCCTAATTACAGGAGCAGGACCCTTCTGCCTTTTGCTGGAGTCCCTGCTCCTGCTCATATCCAGCACTGTGTATGTCTGGCTGTTCAGGTGCAGAACGCTTATCTCTGCCTGGTTTAATGCACTTGATGGTCTAGGTCCTCTGGGACAAGTCTCGCAGATATGAAATGTGGACAGTGTATGGCTTGCCTTTCCAAACTAATGTGCTCATGTCTTTTCTTGGCATGTGTAAGCATTGATTAAACCTTTAAAGGGATTGTTCACCAAAATGTTTTTCCTTGGAAACAACTGGTGCTAGAAAGTACCAGAGATTTGTAATTTACTTCCATTAAGAAAAAAAAAAAATCACAAGTCTTCCAGTACTTATCAGCTGCTGTATGTCCTACAGGAAATGGTGTATTCTCTCCAATCTGACACAGTGCTCTCTGCTGCCACCTCTGTCCATGTCATGTACTGTCCAGTTTTCTATGTGGATTTTCTACTGCTCTGGACAGTTCCTGACATGGACAGAGGTGGCAGCAGAGAGCACTTTGTCAGACTGGAGAGAATACACCACTTCCTGTAGGGCATACAGCAGCTGGTAAGTACTGTAACACTGAAGATTTTTAAAGTAGAAGTAAATTACAAATCTCTGGCATCAGTTGATTTGAAAGGAAAAAAAATGTGGTCAACGACCCCTTTAAGTGCCTCTAATGATGTAAAGCCTGCCTGAGTGTGATGTTACCCATCCCAGCACCACCTGGCCCCCCCTTACATGCAGGAACCTCAGCACGGCCTGGACTCCCATAGTGTATAGTGACAGCACCTTCCCTGCGTGGGCGTTCCGCTATAATAGCAGGAATATGCATGATCTATAAGCAGCAGAATGACTACATAATAATATATACATAATAAATGCAGCAAGGAGTGAGCGAGCGGCACATGGCCGGCCTGTCTATGAGATGGATTACAGCCATCTCCATAGTGGAGGTATTTCCCTCACTCCCCCCTGCGCCTTCTTTGCTGTGAGTCATCCGTGTTACTCACTCTGCCGTGAACTTCCAACATCAGATGGTGAACGTGACAATGTTACTGATGCACAATACGCTCTTGTATTGCCATATAATGTGTCATGAGTGCAGCGTCTGCGGTATTGTGATCAGTGGCGCTGTGTACTGTGCATGCCGTATGAGCAGCCCAGGTCTGACGCCCACAATAGCAGAAAGAACAAGAATCGCAGAAGAGAGTGATTTATATTGTCTGTAAGGTGGTGAGTCTGCCAAATGCTGCCCAGTGACACAGACTGACCCCTATACTGCATCATAACTCCTAAAAGATAGGTGCAAAGAGGGGGCTGAATTTATGGGTGGCCCAGGCCCATTGGGCAACCTGAGCATGGAACCGGTGAGCCCTAACACCCTTAGACCATCAGGGGATTTACCTTTAAAAGAGAAGTACGGCCACTTTTAAAATCTGGCAGGAATAGGGGGAATTCAGGAGTATGAACTTACCTCTCCCTGTGTCTGCAGTAAGTGACGGGACTGACCTCGGGACCCCACTGGGCTCCAGCATCTCCAGTGCTGACACGACCCGCTGATGGACTGGCTGCTCAGCGAGTGATTGGCTGGGGTGGGATGCCACTCCAGTCACTGATTGGCTGAGCGGCCAGTCCATCAGCAGGGACAGGCCTTTCCCCCCCCCTGAGTCGTGACGTCATCACAACTCGAGGGAAAATGCCATCTGTTAGGGGTCCTGAGGCCAGTCCCACTGCTTACCGTAAGGACCATGAGTGCCTACTCCTGATCAAAGTCCCCCTCCACCTATCGGCTGCCAGATTTTAAAAGTGGCCGGACTTCTTCTTTACGTTTTTTATTGGTTTTGTATTGTAGTATTGTTTAGACACAGTGAGGCTGTGTTAACACAACGTCAAAAATAGAGAAAAGGCGGCCGCTTTTGCAAGAAACGTCCGTTATTGTTGCAATTTGACTGCAATTCAATGCTTTGCAGTCAATGGGAAGACAATGCACACAATGTATAGAATAAGGGACGTTATCGCCGCAGGTGTCAAAAAAATGATCATGACAGTTATTTTTGGATGTTTTTATTAGTTGTTCAAACAGTTTTTCTTTTGTCTCCGTTTTTACTATTAAATTCAATGGACTTTTCAATTCAGCTGCACCCAAAGCACTAAGGGAAGGCCAGACAGCTAAATGACGTTTTTTAGACTCAAAATAATGGGCGTCATTTTAAACTGAACTGAAAAAACATTGTGTGAACATATCCTAAGGAAGTATTTACTATGTGGCGGTATTCTGTAGGCACTGTAGGTATTGTATAATGTACAGTAAGTATAATTTGCCGATGTGTGGCAGTATTATTTAGACACTGAAAGGTAGTAGTGTGTAGGTATTATATGGCGTTGTATGACTGTTTTAGACACTGAGTGGTAGTATGTTGTGGGTGTTGTATATAGGTATTGTTTGGCAGTAGTCAGGTATACATATTTAGGTATAACTTGCATTTATATCTGTCTTATATAGAAAATTAATATACGAGGCTAGCCGCCTAAAGATAGTGATGTAACAGTGATGTATGGACCCGCTGTGCTGCTCAGATGGTTTGGCTTTGGGCCACACCAGGTAGCAGAGTCAAAGTGCCTGGTGCAGTCTTCACCCTTCATCCCTCTCCAGGATGTGGAGCTGGACTTCTGCGGCTGGAGGGCACCAGGTCACTCTATAAGTGAGGTCCCGGTGTGGGCGGTGGCCAGGTCACAAGAACCAGAGTCAGTGCATGGTGCCGGGAAACAGACCGAGTAAAGGTGGTCAGCAGCGTGAGAGTCAGCGCAGTACCAGGGATGAAACAGGTATCGTAGTCAGAAAGCCAAAGGGTCGGGGCAGGTGGCTTCTGAAGTGGATCAGACAATGTGAGTTGGCAACAGGAAAGGCACTTGGTACAGACAGGAGTCAGACAGTCAGACAGAAAACGTAATCCGAAGAACAGGCACAGGTCAGGATACACAGAGAATCAGCAGAATCACATAAAACACACCTTCAATTGAAATGCAGCAATACAACAAAGCTCAGGCAGGGCGGGGCAGGTGGAGCTGGTATATAAAGGTGCAGGTGGCTTTGGATTGGCAGACAGCAGTAGCAGGTGGAGACAAGCTGCCTCTAGTGGCCAGAGGTATTATTGGAGCAATGATCAGAAGGAGAAAGAAGATGCCGGAAAACATAAGGTCGCTGGTGGAGTTCAGAGGCTCCAGGTCGAGCATGGAACACAACAGAGGAGTGGAAAGGGTGGGGGAGGGGAGAAGATGTGGGACCTTGACGCGGCCTTCCAGCAGCGAGTATCTTCTCGCTGTGTTACAGGCAATTTAGATGACCCTACATTATAGGATGCCTAGTCTCCTATTCATACTGTAATACCAGACAGAATTTATTATGGGATGTGCTGGAACACATCATATGGCCTTAGCATAGTCACAGAATGATATAATTATAGAATTCTATGGTGATCTATGGTAGTAGTAAGACTCCTGGAGGCCTCCCCTAACTGGTGCCATTCCATGTCTATGGGCAGTAAGAGCTTGTCCACAACTTTCCTTCACAAGGGGTTGAGGAATGGTAAACCAACGCCCGTCCAAAACCCAACCCCATTATGGGGGATTCTGATCAATACTATGGGGCCTAGTCTCTGTGTAGATGGCCCTGAGTCTGGGTATTAGGCCTTCGATACTGAATACCAAGTATTTTATATCAGACGTAGTTATTTCCAATACCATTATGATAATGTGCAGATACACAGAACCCGAGACCCTCCTAGAGCTGTAGACCCTTCCCCGCCATACAGCATCAAGTAATGAGAATGACCCTTAGTTTTCGGCATCCCCCGTTCCTGCCGTTATAACTGTAATATCTCCTTCTCCGTTCTTCGGAGATACTAATAGTTTCGGCTTTGTCCGTCTTTGGGCTTCTAGAATTAGTTTTTTTCCCCTCCCCAGCTGAAATCAGGGCTATATATAGAGAATGTATCACCGCTATCATGGAACTGCTGCATTGAGGAGCAAATGTCACGTATTGGAAATAGATCAGACTTTAACCGGCAAGCATCTGTTTCCATTAGCATTTTAAGGCTATCTGTCAGAAGAAACCTTTGTCTCCTGCCAGACTGCTACGTATTAAGGAGAGAAGATGGCAGACTGACAGCAAAGCAGATAAAGAGATGAGAGAATGGTACAAACAGCCGAGATTTACATGAGTCTTTTGCTCCCTACACAATGTGGTTCCAAAGAATACGCAACATGGTTCCCTGTGCTAGGAGCCAATGGTGGGCTAACTGGGTCAGTCTAAGACCATCATCCATTGACATTTCACCACGGGGAAAAATTTTGTTTATTGCTTTAAAGGGATATAATTTAGATTTGTAATTCACGTCTATTAAAAAAATCTTCAGTTTCCAGTACTTATGATCTGCTGTATGTCCTGCAGGAAGTGGTGTATTCTCTCCAGTCTGACACTGTGCTCTCTGCTGCCACCTCTGTCCATGTCAGGAACTGTCCAGAGCAGGAGAGGTTTTCTATGGGGATTTGCTGCTGCTCTGGACAGTTCCTGACATGGACAGAGGTGGCAGCAGAGAGCACTGTGTCACACTGGAGAGAATACACCACTTCCTGCAGGACATACAGCAGCTAATAAGTACTGGAAGACTGGAGATTTTTTTAAATCAAAGTAAATTACAAATCTGTGTAACTTTCTGACACCGGTTGATTTGAAAGAAAATAAAATTCTCTGGAGTTCCCCTTTAAGGCCTAGAGACATGGGGGGAAATCTATCAAACATGGTGTAAAGTGAAACTGGCTCAGTTGCCCCTAGCAACCAATCAGATTCCACCTTTCATTCCTCACAGACTGTTTGGAAAATGAAAGGTGGAATCTGATTGGTTGCTAGGGGCAACTGAGCCAGTTTCACTTTACACCATGTTTGATAAATCTCCCCCATGGAGTTCTGTATAACACAGTTTCAGGCTTGTCCTATACAATACTATAATACTGCATGTGATGGAGTACATTATAATATAATTTTTGTGTATTTTATAAGGTAGAGGCCCACAGATTCGGTAGTTTTTGGCGGTACATTTAGTGTACATGACTCCGGCCTACACTCCGCAGCTAGATGTTATATAACATGTGATTTATCATCCGCTCCCTATAATCACAAGTCTTGTCTTGTATTCCCATTGTATCATGTATAACAACCGCTGATTCCAGGTACAGGCGCGGGATTGTGGAGCGCTGCTCCGGTGATTACCTCCGCGGTGCTCCGTATAGTTCAGCTGTCATTATACCCCACGGATAATAACTGATATAGAATATTAAAGCTCCAACCTGAAATTACCAGGTCCTGATTCACTTAAGACACACGGATAGGATTTTCTGGAATTAGCAGGAAGTAAACACAATGTTTGGCGCATAGTGGAGCTCCATGTGAAGGGAGAGCTGCTAGTGCTATATACTGGTAACGGGATGTATTATATACTGGTGCCTGATACTATCTACTATAGAGGACAGAATCGGAATCAGTACAGGATCAGCAATGTATGTACACAGTGACCCCCACCAGCAGAATAGTGAGTGCAGCTCTGGAGTATAATACTGGATGTAACTCTGGATCAGTAATGTAATGTATGTGCACAGGGACTCCACCAACAGAATAGTGAGTGCAGCTCTGGAGTATAATACAGGATGTAACTCAGGATCAGTAATGTAATGTATGTGCACAGGGACTCCACCAGCAGAATAGTGAGTGCAGCTCTGGAGTATAATACTGGATGTAACTCTGGATCAGTAATGTAATGTATGTACACAGTGACCCCACCAGCAGAATAGTGAGTGCAGCTCCGGAGTATAATACAGGATGTAACTCAGGATCAGTAATGTAATGTATGTACACAGTGACCCCACCAGCAGAATAGTGAGTGCAGCTCTGGAGTATAATACAGGATGTAACTCAGGATCAGTAATGTAATGTATGTGCACAGTGACCCCACCAGCAGAATAGTGAGTGCAGCTCTGGAGTATAATACAGGATGTAACTCAGGATCAGTAATGTAATGTATGTGCACAGGGACTCCACCAGCAGAATAGTGAGTGCAGCTCCGGAGTATAATACAGGATGTAACTCAGGATCAGTAATGTAATGTATGTACACAGTGACCCCACCAGCAGAATAGTGAGTGCAGCTCTGGAGTATAATACAGGATGTAACTCAGGATCAGTAATGTAATGTATGTGCACAGTGACCCCACCAGCAGAATAGTGAGTGCAGCTCTGGAGTATAATACAGGATGTAACTCAGGATCAGTAATGTAATGTATGTGCACAGGGACTCCACCAGCAGAATAGTGAGTGCAGCTCTGGAGTATAATACAGGATGTAACTCAGGATCAGTAATGTAATGTATGTGCACAGGGACTCCACCAGCAGAATAGTGAGTGCAGCTCTGGAGTATAATACAGGATGTAACTCAGGATCAGTAATGTATGTACACAGCGACCCCACCAGCAGAATAGTGAGTGCAGCTCTTGAGTATAATACAGGATGTAACTCAGGATCAGTAATGTAATGTATGTGCACAGCGACCCCACCAGCAGAATAGTGAGTGCAGCTCTGGAGTATAATACAGGATGTAACTCAGGATCAGTAATTTATGTGCACAAGGCCGTCGGGTAATGTCTTGCAGATTCTAAGGACTAAGACATTATGTACACGAGTCTCCTCCGGATCCATAGACTTGTGGTGTTGAGCAGGGAAGGAATGATGGAACATTTTCCCGTCTCAGCAGAAGAGAGATGCAAGCGGCTCAATAAATTATGTCAGGATCCACAAAGTAAGATTGTGTGTCGCAGCTGCCATGGCTGCACTCCCCCCCGTCACTCAATCCAGCCCAAATGTTACAATGTCTTCATCAAAGCTGAAAAGCAGGCGAGCCGGGGCGGCGGGTTACACCACCTGCCTATATTCATTATAGGGCTAATTCTATTATGTGATATTTACAGCCTATTATTACCATGTGATAGAGTAAGAAGTCAGGAGAGGCTGAAGGAAAGGTTCCTGTATGACAGCGGAAAGTGGAATGATGGATGAGAGCGCAGCTCTGGAGCATTGTGAGCATTCCCCTGCAAGATCCATACAGCTTCTCATATCTGCTGAATTATAGCTGTTATATCCTTATATATAGGAGCAGTATTATAGTAGTTATATTCCTGTATATAGGAGCAGTATTATAGTAGTTATATTCCTGTATATAGGAGCAGTAATATAGTAGTTATATTCCTGTATATAGGAGCAGTATTATAGTAGTTATATTCTTGTATATAGGAGCAGTGTTATAGTAGTTATATCCTTATATATAGGAGCAGTATTATAGTAGTTATGACACGAACTGGAGAGAATGGAACCGCTGCACATCCCATCTATGGCTGATACTATTGCCGCTAGGCCTATATTAAAAATCAACACCAGAGTGTCTGTATATGAATTGATCAAGCCATATTGCCCCGTGTACCACCGCGCAGGTCCTCTGGTCCACACGGGTCCCTACGCTAACTCCACACTGTGTCGGTCAGCGACCGCCACCCCCGCCAAGCGTGCACGCACAGGAAAGGGAGGCCATGGAACGGCCCTGCAACCCCAATGTCACAGGACCAGACCCAAAAAGCCCCACCAAAACCCAGCCAGCACCACCGGCGGGGAAGGCTGCCCCCAAACGACACAAGTATGGATATGGTACTACACTTACCATTGCTGCTCTCACAGAATGGGGAAGACATAAGGTCCAGACATGTGAGCACAGGCATCTCCTGCTAATTTTGGTCATGTGGGTCTTATAAAGGAGTGCTAGCTGTTCAGAGAGGGAGAATTGTAAAACACGAACTGGAGAGAATGGAACCGCTGCACATCCCATCTATGGCTGATACTATTGCCGCTAGGCCTATATTAAAAATCAACACCAGAGTGTCTGTATATGAATTGATCAAGCCATATTGCCCCGTGTACCACCGCGCAGGTCCTCTGGTCCACACGGGTCCCTACGCTAACTCCACACTGTGTCGGTCAGCGACCGCCACCCCCGCCAAGCGTGCACGCACAGGAAAGGGAGGCCATGGAACGGCCCTGCAACCCCAATGTCACAGGACCAGACCCAAAAAGCCCCACCAAAACCCAGCCAGCACCACCGGCGGGGAAGGCTGCCCCCAAACGACACAAGTATGGATATGGTACTACACTTACCATTGCTGCTCTCACAGAATGGGGAAGACATAAGGTCCAGACATGTGAGCACAGGCATCTCCTGCTAATTTTGGTCATGTGGGTCTTATAAAGGAGTGCTAGCTGTTCAGAGAGGGAGAATTGTAAAACACGAACTGGAGAGAATGGAACCGCTGCACATCCCATCTATGGCTGATACTATTGCCGCTAGGCCTATATTAAAAATCAACACCAGAGTGTCTGTATATGAATTGATCAAGCCATATTGCCCCGTGTACCACCGCGCAGGTCCTCTGGTCCACACGGGTCCCTACGCTAACTCCACACTGTGTCGGTCAGCGACCGCCACCCCCGCCAAGCGGTGCTGGCCGGGTTCTGGTGTGGTGTTTTTGGGTCTGGTCCTGTGGCATGGGGGTCGCAGGGCCGTCCCATGGCCCCCGTTCCCTGGCTGTGCACGCCTGCGGGGTTGGTGGCCACTGACTGGCACGGTGTGGACTTAGTGTAGGGACCCATGTGTATCAGATACCGGCACGAGGTACATGGGGCAGTATGGCTTGATCAATTCATACACAAAATTCTGATGTGTTTTTTATTTAGCCAAGCGGCACTAGTATCAGCCATAGGTGTGATGTGCAGCACTCTGTTTCTTCCCTGAGCCACATTTTGTTTCTCTCTTTTCTCCGTGTTTTGCACTCCTCCTGGTGAGACCCACATGACCGCAATTAGCAGGAGACACCTGAGTGCACATGGTTTTAATCCCTCCTGTTTTTTTCCCATTCTGTTTGCTGCAGCTATGGTGAGCGCAATACCTTATCCAGACTTGTGCTGCTTGGGGGCGACCTTCTCCGCCGGCGGTGCTGGCCGGGTTCTGGTGTGGTGTTTTTGGGTCTGGTCCTGTGGCATGGGGGTCGCAGGGCCGTCCCATGGCCCCCGTTCCCTGGCTGTGCACGCCTGCGGGGTTGGTGGCCACTGACTGGCACGGTGTGGACTTAGTGTAGGGACCCATGTGTATCAGATACCGGCACGAGGTACATGGGGCAGTATGGCTTGATCAATTCATACACAAAATTCTGATGTGTTTTTTATTTAGCCAAGCGGCACTAGTATCAGCCATAGGTGTGATGTGCAGCACTCTGTTTCTTCCCTGAGCCACATTTTGTTTCTCTCTTTTCTCCGTGTTTTGCACTCCTCCTGGTGAGACCCACATGACCGCAATTAGCAGGAGACACCTGAGTGCACATGGTTTTAATCCCTCCTGTTTTTTTCCCATTCTGTTTGCTGCAGCTATGGTGAGCGCAATACCTTATCCAGACTTGTGCTGCTTGGGGGCGACCTTCTCCGCCGGCGGTGCTGGCCGGGTTCTGGTGTGGTGTTTTTGGGTCTGGTCCTGTGGCATGGGGGTCGCAGGGCCGTCCCATGGCCCCCGTTCCCTGGCTGTGCACGCCTGCGGGGTTGGTGGCCACTGACTGGCACGGTGTGGACTTAGTGTAGGGACCCATGTGTATCAGATACCGGCACGAGGTACATGGGGCAGTATGGCTTGATCAATTCATACACAAAATTCTGATGTGTTTTTTATTTAGCCAAGCGGCACTAGTATCAGCCATAGGTGTGATGTGCAGCACTCTGTTTCTTCCCTGAGCCACATTTTGTTTCTCTCTTTTCTCCGTGTTTTGCACTCCTCCTGGTGAGACCCACATGACCGCAATTAGCAGGAGACACCTGAGTGCACATGGTTTTAATCCCTCCTGTTTTTTTTCCCATTCTGTTTGCTGCAGCTATGGTGAGCGCAATACCTTATCCAGACTTGTGCTGCTTGGGGGCGACCTTCTCCGCCGGCGGTGCTGGCCGGGTTCTGGTGTGGTGTTTTTGGGTCTGGTCCTGTGGCATGGGGGTCGCAGGGCCGTCCCATGGCCCCCGTTCCCTGGCTGTGCACGCCTGCGGGGTTGGTGGCCACTGACTGGCACGGTGTGGACTTAGTGTAGGGACCCATGTGTATCAGATACCGGCACGAGGTACATGGGGCAGTATGGCTTGATCAATTCATACACAAAATTCTGATGTGTTTTTTATTTAGCCAAGCGGCACTAGTATCAGCCATAGGTGTGATGTGCAGCACTCTGTTTCTTCCCTGAGCCACATTTTGTTTCTCTCTTTTCTCCGTGTTTTGCACTCCTCCTGGTGAGACCCACATGACCGCAATTAGCAGGAGACACCTGAGTGCACATGGTTTTAATCCCTCCTGTTTTTTTCCCATTCTGTTTGCTGCAGCTATGGTGAGCGCAATACCTTATCCAGACTTGTGCTGCTTGGGGGCGACCTTCTCCGCCGGCGGTGCTGGCCGGGTTCTGGTGTGGTGTTTTTGGGTCTGGTCCTGTGGCATGGGGGTCGCAGGGCCGTCCCATGGCCCCCGTTCCCTGGCTGTGCACGCCTGCGGGGTTGGTGGCCACTGACTGGCACGGTGTGGACTTAGTGTAGGGACCCATGTGTATCAGATACCGGCACGAGGTACATGGGGCAGTATGGCTTGATCAATTCATACACAAAATTCTGATGTGTTTTTTATTTAGCCAAGCGGCACTAGTATCAGCCATAGGTGTGATGTGCAGCACTCTGTTTCTTCCCTGAGCCACATTTTGTTTCTCTCTTTTCTCCGTGTTTTGCACTCCTCCTGGTGAGACCCACATGACCGCAATTAGCAGGAGACACCTGAGTGCACATGGTTTTAATCCCTCCTGTTTTTTTCCCATTCTGTTTGCTGCAGCTATGGTGAGCGCAATACCTTATCCAGACTTGTGCTGCTTGGGGGCGACCTTCTCCGCCGGCGGTGCTGGCCGGGTTCTGGTGTGGTGTTTTTGGGTCTGGTCCTGTGGCATGGGGGTCGCAGGGCCGTCCCATGGCCCCCGTTCCCTGGCTGTGCACGCCTGCGGGGTTGGTGGCCACTGACTGGCACGGTGTGGACTTAGTGTAGGGACCCATGTGTATCAGATACCGGCACGAGGTACATGGGGCAGTATGGCTTGATCAATTCATACACAAAATTCTGATGTGTTTTTTATTTAGCCAAGCGGCACTAGTATCAGCCATAGGTGTGATGTGCAGCACTCTGTTTCTTCCCTGAGCCACAATTATAGTAGTTATATTCCTGTATATAGGAGCAGTATTATAGTAGTTATATTCCTGTATATAATAGCAGTATTATAGTAGTTATATTCTTGTATATAGGGGGCAGTATTATAGTAGTTATATTCTTATATATAGGGGGAAGTATTATAGTAGTTATATTCTTGTATATAGGAGCAGTATTATAGTAGTTATATTCTCTTATATAGGAGGCAATATTATAGTAGTTATATTCCTGTATATAGGGAGCAGTATTATAGTAGTTATATTCCTGTGTATAGGAGCAGTATTATAGTAGTTATATTCTTGTATATAGGAGGCAATATTATAGTAGTTATATTCCTGTATATAGGGAGCAGTATTATAGTAGTTATATTCCTGTATATAGGAGCAGTATTATAGTAGTTATATTCTTGTATATAGGAGCAGTATTATAGTAGTTATATTCTTGTATATAGGCGGCAGTATTGTAGAAGTTATTTTGCTGTATATAGGAGCAGTATTATAGTAGTTATATTCTTGTATATAGGAGGCAGTATTATAGTAGTTATATTCTTGTATATAGGAGGCAGTATTATAGTAGTTATATTCTTGTATATAGGAGGCAGTATTATAGTAGTTGGAAAACCCCTTTAATGTTTCTGTATTTTTACTGATCTTCCTTTTTTTCTTTGGCAGTACTCCCTTTGTAATCCTCTTCAGTCTTCCTTTCTCATGCTGTCCATGTTGGTTTCCATCTATTATTTTGCTGGTTTTCCTTCTGAGAATTATGGCCTTCTTGTCCATTGAATTTGCCCTGTAATTAGTTATGATAAGGTGAAGCTTTCGTTGATGCAGCTAAGTTGTATAACATCCCCATTATACCCAATCTTTACTTTCCTTTTCTTATAGTGTGACAATTATTTTTTCTGGTTCTAATGTTCTAATGTGTTTCTTGTATCTTCCCCCAGGTTATGGGCATGCTGCTCCTGGCACGGATGCTGGAAAGGCCTTCTGCATGTTCTACGCTGTGCTCGGAATCCCTCTTACCCTGGTCATGTTCCAAAGCCTTGGTGAGCGAATGAACACCTTTGTGAAGTACCTCCTGAAAAGAATCAAGAAGTGCTGCGGGATGAGGAGTACAGAGGTCTCAATGGAGAACATGGTCACCGTGGGCTTCTTCTCCTGCATGGGGACATTATGCATCGGAGCTGCTGCCTTTTCCCATTACGAAGATTGGAGCTTTTTCCAGGCATATTATTATTGCTTTATAACTTTAACTACAATAGGATTTGGAGACTACGTGGCCCTGCAGAAAAACAGGGCCCTCCAAAAGAAGCCAGTCTATGTGGCTTTTAGCTTTATGTACATTCTAGTGGGGTTGACGGTCATTGGGGCATTTCTTAACTTAGTCGTTCTCAGGTTTTTAACCATGAACAGTGAAGATGAAAGGAGGGACGCCGAGGAACGGGCGTCTCTCGCCGGCAATCGGAGCAGCATGATCATCCACATCCAGGAAGATTCACAACACGGCCGGCCTCGGTATAAGGCCGAAGTGACAGACCTTCAGTCAGTTTGTTCTTGCATGTGCTACAGGTCCCATGAGTACACCAGCAGGGTGGTGTCTCATCCCAATTCCTTCAGCTCCAAGCTGAACCCACAGTACTTTCATTCTATATCTTACAAGATTGAAGAAATATCACCAAGCACATTAAAGAACAGTCTCTTCCCGTCCCCCGTTAGCTCTATTTCTCCTGGGTTGCACAGCTTTACGGAAAACCACAGGCTAATGAAAAGGCGAAAGTCAATCTAAGCTAACCCTTGTTCTTTTGCCACGGGTCACTATTCTCTCTCTCTCTCTCTCTGCCCTTTAATTCTCACTTTTTTTGTGAATTGAGACAGAGAGGGGGGCAAAAGATTCGCGAGACACTAACTAGCCTGCCTTCTCTGAGACTCATTCTTGAGCATGAAGCATGAGAACCTTCTACTCCAGCAAAGTATGCCTTACATTATGTCTAAATGGATTTCAGAAGATTTCGTAATAAAATATATATATATCTACAAGTATTGATTCCAAAGTTGCACACAAACCAAGGGGGGTGCTTTTGTGTGCCGCTCGTATTTATGAACTAGTAAAAAAAAAAATGTGTGTTTATTTTTTTCCTTTTATTTTTGAAAAAAAAAGTTAAGAAAAAAAAAGGAGCAGGTGACGGGTATATATTTAAGTCTGTGCAATCCCTCAACGATCTTAAACAAAAAAAATATTGATCAGGTATTATTCACTTGAAAGATTCTTGTTTAATCTAGAATTTACTCCCTAATGTAAAAGAAAAAAATACTTATTTTTCTTATTGCTATTTTTTATTGCCAGACAACGCATGTGCATTTGGCGGTCTGTATGCTGGGTATAGCCTGATATCAGTTTCAAACGCTAGATCGATTGTTTAAAAAAAAAAATCATTCTTTTTAGCTTGCCAGTTCCAAAAAGTTTTTCTTTTTTTCTTTTTAAAAGCATGCACTTTGTGAAACTGGTATGCATCATAAAAAAAATAGGCATATCATTTAGGAGAAAGTAAAATTTTCATTTTTAATTTTTTTTTTGCAGCTCAGTTTGATTTTTTGTTGCTTGGAGAGTCATTGGCTGGATCATCCATTTGGGTTAAATTGTATATTTTTTTCCATAATTTTATTAAAGAAAAAAATATATAAATATATAATAATATTTTTTGGTGCAGCAAGTACCTGCATGGATAGAATTCTATTTTTAGGGAATGCTTGATAATAAAAAAGTTGGGCATATCTGGGTGGATGTAATTTTTTTTTTTAATTTAATAAAATAGAGACAGGGATTTCCTTGTATGTATAACTGAAAAAAGATTGTCCTCTACTGCTTTTTTTCTTTTTTTTTTATTTGTATATAATGGTTATAAGCCTTTGTTGGTCTCAGGAAGCGTCCAAGGGACAGTGCCCTCTGTTTTGACCTTCTTGAAAACTGGCAAAGGTTGCATATCCCTTTAGATGCCATATTGGCAAAGTGGGGGGGTCAGAATTCTCTGTTATAAGCCACATTGCTGGGTTTTAAAGAGACATGGAACTGCAAGGTTTTTTTCAGGCTTGCAAAAGCAGATTCCACTGGGGTTGATCAGTGTCTATAATAGATGCCGTCAGTTTGCTTTTGAAAAGCTGGTTCTAAAAGTCTTTTTGCAGACATGTCGACTGGCTGTATGTACTGGGCCAGCCCACAACCCATAGGATTTGATGCACTCAGTTGCAAAGCTTTGTACCTCATAAGAAAAAAAAAAAAAGATAATTATTTATGGGTTGCAATAAACTGTTCATAACTCTATCTTTCTGAAATTGTCCTTTCCTGATTTCGGCAAAAAAAAAAAAAAAAAAAAAGTTGAATTTTACTGGTGTCTTGGTTTTAAATGACTGAAGGGGTATTTTTACAACTTTACAAAAGTTTGGATATTCTGATTTTGTAGGGGGCCACACAAAACACTTTATTACCCTACATGACCTCGACAAATAAACTAACAAAAATGCAAAAAATAAATAAACAAATTCAATCATTTGAAAAATTTTTTAGAAGCATTACTAGTATTGTAAAGTATCTATCATGAGGGGGTGTTGGTGAATATAGAATCCATCATGTTCAACCTTATAAAGAAGATGCCAGTTGCCCCATACCAGGGGGACGGGGGAATTCCATCCCGATTACAAATGTGGCAATTAGAGTTGAACCAACTTGCCGAACAGTTTGGGTCTGGCAACGTTCTCGGAACCTGAACACCAGTTGGATGTCACCCTAGGTAGTCCTGGAAAACATGGATACAGCCTAGGCATTTAACTTCTCCAGTTCCTGGGAGTCGAATGCCAAGCAATTGGATTCGGAGAACATTGCAGAACCCAAGCAGTTTGGCAAGTCCGCTCAACACTACTGGCAATTAGAATAAATCCCTGGATCAACGTTCTATCACTAGAAACCTTGCATCCATAATTTTTAATGTTATAAGTTTCAATGACAGATTCTTCTGTTCTTCTTGGAGATGTCAGCACCAGAGGGGTCATTGGGGGTCGGGGCATCAGGAAAAAGTTATTGGCTGGATGAGAATTTGGCTGCCAGGAATTAAGGGCACCTATAACCTGTCCAATCTAAAATCTGGGTTGGCATCGTAATGGCGTTCTTCATTTGCATCCTGCACTAGGGCAAATAGTCTTGGGCAATTGGTAACACAAGGTAAGGATGACATTTTAACCCAATGAGATGCTAAATTGATATTTAAGAGGTGATATGAAGGTCCTGTGCAGTTTAGGCGCAATCATGTAGACGATAGACTTGTCATCCTCTGGTCTGGTCTTCTAAAGGTGCACATTTTTTCCCTAACGGTTGGGGGGAAAAAAACACCGCAAACAAAAACATGCAGGTATGGTGCTTTATATTTCCCTATTGACTCCCAGCTAACATTTGGTCAAAAAATGACCCAAAATGACAAATACATGACAGCAACATTTTTTTCAAGTTTTAAAATAATAAAGGCAGAATATGATCATCTAACACATGGTGGAGTGGCATTATTACAATCAACTTCTAATATCCAGAATAAGGGTGGGTTCATACTGAGGAATTCTCGCGGATAATATCCGTGGAATACCGCTGTCTGTCCGCGCACAGGGCACACATATTACCATAGCAAGCATGTTTGACCACGTCTACCTGCCAGACCACCAGCTGGAAATCATCCTGAAAGGAAGCATCCATGTTTGTCTATCCCTATACAACCTTAATATGACTTCTCCTCTAGAGGTCATATAACAGGGTGCCCATTATACTGGACGTGTTTAAAATTCTTGACTTAAAGAAAAGAAAGTTGCAAAAAGTAAAGATAAATGAAGGTTCAGCAAAGAGAAGAATCCTGTGCCCTGGGATCAGCCACTATTATTTATAGCTTTATACATCTCTGCAGTTATATGGCCCAGAAATAGGATTGTGCTGCGTTCTTCATTTCTAATATTTCCTTTATGCAATCTGGATTTCAGCAATTAATGGCCAACCATTGATCTCTGTAGCCGAGATAAAGAGCCTGCAGTTTTTACAAGGTGACTACATTGCAACACTTGATATGTTTTCATATATGAATTACTGGCAACATTGGATGGCTACAGGGGGAGATCTAGAGATTGTTCATGCAGCCCTAGCTACCGATTATGAAGGGCCATGTAATAGGCTCTGTAAGCAATTACTGATCTGGGGGATCGGCACTCACTTACAGTGTTGCTCGCGCTATGTTATAGTCTCTGTAGATGATCACCTATCTAGGGGATTGGCACTTGTTTACAGTGTGGCTCAGTCAGGGCCATTTTAATACATTGGTGGGCCCAGTGCACAGCCCTCAAGAGTGCCCCCCCCCCCCTTCCCTTTCGGCACATTGTATAATGTACTGAATTTGCCCCCACACTGTATCAAGAGCCCCAATACATACAGTAGTTACCTTATAACACTATTTCCAGCATACAGTGATTACATATTACATAAAAACTGCACTAAACAAAACAGAAAGATATCACCAATGATACCATTATATAATACCGCCACATCATGACCCCTAACACTACAACCCTATAACAGAGTGCAGTTACATCCAGTGACTCACCGGGGGCGTCTTCTCCGATCAGAGTCTGTCACCTTTTCTTTTTTCTCCCCTGTGCTCCCCCATAGTATATAGCCCCCTGTGCTCCCCCATAGTATATAGCCCCCTGTGCTCCCCCATAGTATGTAGCCCCCTGTGCTCTCCCCAATAGTATATAGCCCCCCTGTGCTCCCCAATACTATATAG
Source organism: Dendropsophus ebraccatus (assembly GCF_027789765.1). Classification (NCBI taxonomy): domain Eukaryota; kingdom Metazoa; phylum Chordata; class Amphibia; order Anura; family Hylidae; genus Dendropsophus; species Dendropsophus ebraccatus. Next base: position 12,592,123 of record NC_091455.1, read on the forward strand.
CCCCCTGTGTTCCCCCATAGTATATAGCTCCCCTGTGCTCTCCAATAGTATATAGCTCCCCTGTGCTCCCCATAGTATATAGCCCCCTGTGCTCCCCCATAGTATATAGCTCCCCTGTGCTCCCCCATAGTATATAGCTCCCCTGTGCTCCCCCATAGTATATAGCCCCCTGTGCTCCCCAATAGTATATGCGCTCCCCCTCCCATATAACATTGAAAAAAACAAAACACTTTTACTCACCTGGGTCCACGCGTTCCTCTTCTCTTCCCTCTTGTGGCCACACTTCCTGCGGTCACAAGAGGCTGCACTCCCCTTACCCTTGCGCCGACGCTCCAGTGACGTCGGGCGCTAGAGGGAGCTATGAGTGCGGCCACAAGAGTGACTGACAGGGAGGGAGCCAATGGCTCTCTCTCTGTCAGTATTGCTGCTGCTGAAGCGCCGCAGCGACGGGCGGGGGCAGCGGCGGACGGGGGGACCCTGCAGGGGGCGCCATGGAGGGGTAAGTAGATTACCTGATAGGCTGGTGGCCGGAGCCCTGTGCAACCGCACTGGTCGCACATAGCAATGGCCGGCCTGCTTGGGGGGGGCCCCTTTAACCAGTGGGCCCGGTGCACGTGCACCATGTGCCCTCTGGTTAAAGCGGCCCTGGGCTCAGTTCATGTAATAAACTCTGTAAAGCAATTGCTGATCTAGGGGACCGGCACTTGTTTATAGTGTGTCCCAGGCTCTGTAGATGAGCACCCATCTAGGGGATCGGCACTCACAGAGTGGCTTGGGCCATGTAATAGGCTCTGTATTCAATTACCGATGTAGGGGACCGGCACTTGTTTATAGTGTGTCCCAGACTCTGTAGAAGAGCACCCATCTAGGGGGTCGGCACTCACTTATAGAGTGGCTTGGGCCATGTAATAGGCTCTGTTTACGGGACTGGCACTTGTTTATAGTGTGTCCCGGGCTGTGTAATAGGCTCTGTAGATGAGCACCCATCAAGGGGATCTGCACTTGTTTACATTGTGGTTTGGGCCGAGTAATAGACTCTGTAAAGAAATTGCTGATCTAGTTGATCGGCACACACGTACAGAGTGGCTTGGGCCATGTAATAGGCTCTTTATACGATTGGCAAGGTAGGGGGCTGGCACTTGTTTATAGTGTGTAACAGGCTCTGTAGATGAGCACTGATCTAGGGGATCAGCACTTGCTTACAGTGTGGCTCGGCAGGTGTAATAGTGATGCCCCCTGTAGCCACCTCCCCGCTATTACACAGTATATAATTTTAGGAGTTAATACATTGGCAGATGAACACGAGCTGAATGTTAATCCTGTTCCGCAGCCGCTGTAATGTTCTGCGCCTGTTAATAATAATCACAAGAGCTCGTTCTCAACAAACTTGGGAAATGTGAACTTTTAAAAAATCTAAAAATAATTCCCAGGATGTATTTGCATATTCCAGGCATCTTTCATTATGTCTCCAGGCATTTATTGCTCCATTAATGTAATTCTGCTGCATCTTTAATACAAGGAAGGAAACTTTTTTTTTTTTTTATTTCTGACTAATTTTGAAAGTTATTATGATTTGCATACATCATGAACGTGAAGCTGTGGAAATAAACTCAATCAAAACGGAATGGATTGTTCCACATTTCAGGAAGTAATGAACTCCAAATCTGAAAAGGAAAACTACATTTGTTGGACACTTAGATGAAGTTAAAGGGGAACTTCAGGTAGAGGTTAAAAAAGAAATGAAACTTCTGCAGAAGCATAACACATTACTTACCTGTCTATCCCAGTTTTGAAACTACCAAAAATCGATTTGTTTTGGGGGTTTTGCTCTGTTTTGTGTTTCTGTTCTTCCTGGTTTGACATTTCCCAAAATGCAATGCTTTCCCTCATGTGATCATCACAGCCCCCACCCATCACAATCAGTAAAATTAGTGCAGCAGCTGCTTCTGGCCGGTCAGAGATGGTGAATCAGTCAGGGGATTGGGTTATCCAGCCCCGCCTCCTGTGACATCACACCCTGCCCCCTGTCTGCATCATCAGCAAACACACACAATGTGAGACAGAGGCATGGAAGATTTGTCTCCTAAGGGGGGAGAGCAGTGGGAGCAGGAGACAATGTGAATTGGCACAGAGTACATTTTTTTTAACTTCCTGGATTTCTATCAGCTACCAGTGTGGCAGAACCGCACAGATACAGTAATACATTGTATAGACACATCTATATAACTTTTAATGTACTTTTAATAGAAAACAAGTTTTTCTTATCCGGAGTTCCCCTTTAATTACGTGAAATAGATTGAGAATGTGGTGCATACCGGGCATGGGGGCGGGGTGGGGTGGAGGATATTACCCGATGGGGTCCGAGGGCAAGTTCATCCTCACTAGAGATGAGCGCAACTTGAGCATGCTCGAGTCTAACGGTTTGCCATGTAAATAATGGTGGCTGAAGAAGTTGGATGCAGCCCTAGAGAGTCCGGCAAAACATGTTTTTAGGTAGCCTTAGGGCAAGATCCAAATTCTTCAGCCACTGGTATTCAAATGCAAAGGGCTCCGACTGGAGCATGCTCAAATTGCACTAATTTATTTGCAGAACTGCAAAGATCTGGCAGCGAGAATATAAGCATTTAAAGGGAAACTAGCAGTAGGTTAGACTAATCCGCCGATATGTCCCTTTTGCACAGGAGACACGGAGGTGGAAGGTATGTCTCTTACCTTCCTCCTCTGCGCCATTCTGGTGCAGTTAGTAGTTTGTTCTACGGTCCGGTGAGACCGTTAGGAGCACTGACCAACCCCCTAGCGCCAACCTTCCCCCGGCAAGGCCCACTCCTTTCTAATGATAACGAATGGAGCGGGCTGGCTGGATTGGCACTATGGGGACGGGCTCCTAACGGCCTCACTGGACCACAGAGCAAACTACTTACTGCACCGATACAAGGTAATACAATGCTGAATGATCGGACTCAAGCATACGCCTCTCGCACTCATCTCTATTAGTCATGTGGAAGTCGGGACAGGCAGCAGACGTGAAATATACAAATTGGATACAAAGAACAGAAGAAGAAGAAACAAACAACTTTGGATGAATGGTTGCTTCAGCGTTCGGCTCTCCGGGCATGATGGGAATTCTAGTTTTGTAACAGCCGGAGGGCCACAGGTTCCCCATCCCTGTTGTACAGGAATAAATGAAAGTTTCAGAAAGTTCCAGACAGACACACAATTTCTATGATGAGATCTGTAAATGCTAAAGCGTTCCGTGATCTCTGAGGTCTGACACCAACAGATGGAGACTGAAATAATGATGTGGAAGTGTAAAGTCACCAGACATGAGCCGGGATGAGCTCAAAAATGTGCATCTATAATCCACGGCTCATTGGGACCTGCTGGTCTAAGTATACGAGAGATAAAACAAGAATGTCGCAGATGTCTGTCTCTGAATAAAGTGAACCCGGTAATGATGGATGCGCGATAGTCCTGTATAACTCATCACTAAAGATAGGGAAATTTTCAGGAGAAGATGGATGCAGCCCTAGAGCTATCTGGAAAACATGGATACAGCCCTAGAGCTATATGGAAAACATGGATACAGCCCTAGAGCTATCTGAAAAACATGGATACAGCCCTAGAGCTATCTGAAAAACATGGATACAGCCCTAGAGCTATCTGGAAAACATGGATACAGCCCTAGAGCTATCTGGAAAACATGGATACAGCCCTAGAGCTATCTGGAAAACATGGATACAGCCCTAGAGCTATCTTTTTAAACATGGATACAGCCCTAGAGCTATCTGGAAAACATGGATACAGCCCTAGAGCTATCTGGAAAACATGGATACAGCCCTAGAGCTATCTGGAAAACATGGAAACAGCCATATGTATTCATGTTTTCCAGGCAGCCCTAGAGTTCCATTCATCTTCTTCATCCATGACGATGGCAGATTCTCGTGGAGGAAGACACACACAGAGAAGGCATCCCTGCTGAGGTTAGCCAGGGCCTGGCTCTGTCAGGACCCCTGTCCGGGACAGTCCAGCTGTGTTGGAGAGTTAGAGACTCATGTGCAACTAGAGACTTTCAGCTTCTTTAGTCTAACTATTCACACTATGCAGTTTTAGACGCTGCAAGGAGGACAAGTCGGGGAATAATCCCAGCCCACGCGGAGAACCACTCAAAAAAGTGCAGGGCAGTATCCTAGCTACAGAGAAACTGACCCGGATAGAGCAAAGTTATCGTAACAGAAGGTCTACGTACTCTATCTCACAGTGCAGGGGACACCAGAGAACTCTACAAGTACCGCTACATCTACCTCCATTCTACTTCAGCACTTCACACAGATCCAGTGAACGCAAGCCTGTATCAAGATAAGTTATTTGCTGCCAAAGTGTTCTGTATTCCAAGACACTGTTCAGGAAAGCCATTATATTTAGCCTACTGGGCGTCAGTCATCATTGCACAGCACCTGTACACCTCCGCTACACACCTTGGGTCATTTTCCCCTTTCTGTGGGTGGCGCCGTGACAGGAGCCCAAGGGACCCATCACAGCCCGGCAGTTCACCGACCATTGGGGAACCGTACAGCCAGCCGCAACATAAAAAGCAGGTATAACACCACACCTAGCAATTCAATCCAAAACAAAATGCCAGCTACAAGAGACGCAAACAAGCAACGTCCAAGAAAACAAGTGGACTTCTTATGAGATGCCTGAGTCCTGGTCCAGGGAGAGATTGGACAAGTCCTCTGACATCCAGACCACACAGACTGACATGGGCGGGAGATAAGTGGAAAAGGCAGCTGTCCATCACTACTCAGTCTCGACCATCTACAATCTAGCTAAGGGCCCTACTATACAGATTTTTGAAGCCAAAGCCGGGATTTGAAAAGAGCAGAAATCCAGTCTTTCCTTTATAACCTGTTCTCTGTTTATAGTTCGTTCCTGGCTTTGGCTTCAAAAATCTGTCAGATAATCTGTCAGATATCTGTTGGTGTAATAGGGCCCAACCTGTCAACAACCCTCAGCAAGTGTTGGAATAAGACAGAGTCCAGACTGGTAGGGAACATGCAATTCAGGACTGCACTGAGGCACGGATATAACATTTCCTTGCCTTCCATTCCTTATTCCTTATCTTTTATTGGTTTCCTTTCCTCCCACCAAATATCTCCTTTTTACTTATATAGATGTCAGCTAGGCCAATAGGATTTCATTCCGTCACAGTTCATAGGGTGTAAAGGCCATTTTACTTCTACATGTTGAAAAATCCTTGTTTGGCCTCATCTCCTAGTAAAAAAACAGAAGTTAGTGCATCATGAATGATCAGGTGATGGTCCATGCAGTCTACCTATATCAGGGCCGGCCTTAGGGGTGTGCGACCTGTGCGCTTGCACAGGGCGCATCACTCCTAGCCCGCAGGGGGGCGCTCTGGCAGACAGTTGCACACCTAACTGTCTGGCAGACAGACGTTCTGTGTGTCTGCCAAAGCGCCCCCCTAGCTGGTCGCCTGCCCTCCCTGCATAGTGCTTGGTTTGGGGCGCTCCTGAAGCCAGACTAGGGACTGGCAAATTAATGTTCCGGGTACGTCCCGGTAAGCTCCGCCCCTCGCCGACAAGCCCCGCCCCCGGCGCCCACCGCGGGTGGGATACTCACTCACTCATTGCCACAATGCAGCCTGCTCAACTGTGTGCCGGACTGTGTGTGTAAGCTGACCATTGTAGCACAGGCCGTGCTTCCCCATCAGTGTGATGACCTGTAACCTCTGGCAAGCCCTGTGCCTCCTCCATGCTCCTCAGCAATTCCTGCAGCGTCTAGCATCCTGTGCCCCTGCTGTAAGCCTGATGCTTCTTCTTCTATCTATCATCTTCTATCTATCTATCTCCTATCTATCTATCTATCTATCTATCTATCTATCTATCTATCATTTATCTATCTCCTATCTCTCTATCTCCTATCTATCTATCTATCTATCTATCTATCTATCTATCTATCTATCTCCTATCTATCTATCTCCTATCTATCTATCTATCTCCTATCTATCTATCTATCTATCTCCTATCTATCTCCTATCTCTCTATCTCCTATCTATCTATCTATCTATCTATCTATCTATCTATCTATCTCCTATCTATCTCCTATCTATCTATCTATCTATCTATCTTCTATCTATCTATCTCCTATCTATCTATCTATCTATCTATCTATCTATCTATCTATCTATCTCCTATCTATCTATCTATCTATCTATCTATCTATCTATCTATCTATCTATCTCCTATCTGTCTATCTCCTATCTGTCTATCTATCTATCTATCTATCTATCTATCTATCTATCTATCTATCTATCTCCTATCTATCTATCTATCTATCTATCTATCTATCTATCTATCTCCTATCTATCTATCTATCTATCTCCTATCTATCTATCTATCTCCTATCTATCTATCTATCTATCTATCTATCTATCTATCTATCTATCTATCTCCTATCTGTCTATCTCCTATCTATCTATCTATCTATCTATCTATCTATCTATCTATCTATCTCCTATCTGTCTATCTCCTATCTGTCTATCTCCTATCTGTCTATCTATCTGTCTATCTATCTATCTATCTCCTATCTATCTATCTATCTATCTATCTATCTATCTATCTATCTATCTATCTCCTATCTATCTATCTATCTATCTATCTATCTATCTCCTATCTATCTATCTATCTATCTATCTATCTATCTATCTATCTATCTATCTCCTATCTATCTATCTATCTATCTATCTATCTATCTATCTATCTATCTCCTATCTATCTATCTCCTATCTATCTATCTCCTATCTATCTCCTATCTATCTATCTCCTATCTATCTATCTCCTATCTATCTCCTATCTATCTATCTATCTATCTATCTATCTATCTATCTATCTATCTCCTATCTGTCTATCTCCTATCTGTCTATCTCCTATCTATCTGTGTATATTCTATCTTCTTTCTCTCTCTCTCTCTGTAGAGTCTGTATACACTGTGGCAATATACTTCATGTACACTGTTCTGACCCTGCTGCTGTGTATACATGCACTGTCACAGTATATATACAGACACTGGCATCTCTTCTCTCCTTGCCTAACAGTATAACAGCTAAACAGTGCATAACTACTATCCCCAGCATACCCCAACAGCTAAAACAGTGCATAACTACTATCCCCAGCATACCCCAACAGCTAAAACAGTGCATAACTACTATCCCCAGCATACCCCAACAGCTAAAACAGAGCATAACTACTATCCCCAGCATACCCCAACAGCTAAACAGTGCATAACTACTATCCCCAGCATACCCCAACAGCTAAACAGTGCATAACTACTGCCCCACCATACCCCAACAGCTAAAACAGTGCATAACTACTATCCCCAGCATACCCCAACAGCTAAACAGTGCATAACTACTATCCCCAGCATATCCCAACAGCTAAACAGTGCATAACTACTATCCCCAGCATACCCCAACAGCTAAACAGTGCATAACTACTATCCCCAGCATACCCCAACAGCTAAACAGTGCATAACTACTGCCCCAGCATACCCCAACAGCTAAACAGTGCATAACTACTGCCCCAGCATACCCAACAGCTAAACAGTACATAACTACTACCCCCAGCATACCCAACAGCTAAACAGTGCATAACTACTGCCCCCAGCATACCCAACAGCTAAACAGTGCATAACTACTGCCCCCAGCATACCCCAACAGCTAAACAGTACATAACTACTGCCCCCAGCATACCCCAACAGCTAAACAGTACATAACTACTGCCCCCAGCATACCCCAACAGCTAAACAGTGCATAACTACTGCCCCCAGCATACCCCAACAGCTAAACAGTACATAACTACTGCCCCCAGCATACCCCAACAGCTAAACACTGCATAACTACTGCCCCCAGCATACCCAACAGCTAAACAGTACATAACTACTACCCCCAGCATACCCAACAGCTAAACAGTGCATAACTACTGCCCCAGCATACCCTAACAGCTAAACAGTACATAACTACTATCCCCAGCATATCCCAACAGCTAAACAGTACATAACTACTATCCCCAGCATACCCTCATAGCTTAAACCGTGCATAACTACTACCCCATGCATACCCAAACAGCTGAAACAGTGCATAACTACTACTCCCAACATACCCCAACAGCCAAAACAGTGCATAACTATTACCCCCAGCATACCCTGATATCCTGAAGTCCAAATTTACAGATTTTTAGTGAAATCACATCCCAGAAAAAAAATTCAAAAAGTGATAAAAGGTCACATATATAACAGTCAGCGGGGGGCAGTGGGGGTTGTCTGGGGGGGGTGGGAGGCTGTAATATTTAGTTTATGTCACTATTAGGGGGTATCAGCAGAGGCGGGCGGGGGGGGGGGGCGCCAAAAGAAAGTTTCGCACAGGGCGCCATCTACCCTAAGGCCGGCCCTGACCTATATGATAACTGAGCCATGTGATAGACTCTTTAGAGAAACACTGAAGCTATTACACACCATATACCTCAAATAGAGATGATCGAACAGCGGAAAATCTTAGGTTCTATATAAGTCGAACCTTGGCGAAACTTCCGCATTAGGTAATAGGCTGTATCCCGGAATTCCAGGCGGTACCTGGGCTGTCTTCTCCTTCCCCACGGATCGGGAAGCCATCGGGAATCAAATGCGGAAGGTTCGGCAAGGTTCAACTTCTAAAGAACCTAAGGTTTTCCACAGTTTGATTATCTCTAACCTCAAGTACCAAGTCTAACTGTTCTGCGTTGTCCACAAGGGGAAAGGACTATTTTTACTGTTACTATATATTTTTGCACCTTACTGCCAGAAGCACTGTTTTTGTGTATTGCACTGAAGATTTGCTCAGTAAATGGTTAACCTGTCTAAGAACTCTGTGGTTACTCGGTTCTACACCTGCACCTGCACCTACACCATTGTACCTTTACAAAGCCTAGTGTCAGTGTACCTGGGGGTGGGCATACCACTCCTGGCCACCGTGAAAAGTGCCTAACTGGTACCCTCCAAACACCTAGTCCACTGCTCACATCTAGCAACTCCCAGAGTCAACCCACCGCTTTGTGTGGCGTCACGAACAGGATTCAGAACTCTCTTTTTGCTTCGGTGGGACCCTCAAGAGTGTGTTTTCAAGCTTCCCAATGCATTTTTAGTGCATTTTGTGGTGCAATACACCTGGCAGGTTGCAGGAACCCTGTTCCATACTCTATTTCTGTCTAAAAGTGCAGTATGAGCCATGTCTTAGACCCTTTAAAGTCCAATCTAGTTGATCTGCACTCACATCGGGTGGTGCTCGGCCCATTTATTACTCCCCCAACCAGGTCTATGGGTTGGGATGTCACTTTCACACACCTCGATACACAGATACACTAACGTGGAGTTCCCCTTTAAGGCCCTTAGGTTGCTCTTTCTCCTCTCCTCTAGTCACTTTTATATCTTATGACAAGAGAATAGAAATATACAATAGCAACAAAATAATTAGTATTATGTGCGGGAGCTTTAGCGCTGAGAAACAGTCGGAGGTTTTTCTTTGAAATCCCGCTACAGATTGACTTATGACAAAATATTCTTTCTAATCCGTCAATCAACAGAACCGAGGGGAGAAAAATAGATCATAAAAATCCTGCGGTCTGACAGATGTATTCTGATAAATTCATGGCCGCGCCTTATAACGTTTCTTATTGCATTTAGGTAATGGTGAGTGATAAGAACCTGTCTGTCCTGCCACTAGGGGCGCTCACAGCACATAGCTTGTCCTGCTCTCAGCTGTATCCAGTGTAGACAATGCTCTGTGAGCTCTACAGCCTGATACATTGTGCATAGCTAGTCCTGCTCTCAGCTGTATCCAGTGTAGACAATGCTCTGTGAGCTCTACAGCCTGATACATTGTACATAGCTAGTCCTGCTCTCAGCTGTATCCAGTGTAGACAATGCTCTGTGAGCTCCAGACTGATACATTGTACATAGCTAGTCCTGCTCTCAGCTGTATCCAGTGTAGACAATGCTCTGTGAGCTCTACAGCCTGATACATTGTACATAGCTAGTCCTGCTCTCAGCTGTATCCAGTGTAGACAATGCTCTGTGAGCTCCAGACTGATACATTGTACATAGCTAGTCCTGCTCTCAGCTGTATCCAGTGTAGACAATGCTCTGTGAGCTCTACAGCCTGATACATTGTACATAGCTAGTCCTGCTCTCAGCTGTATCCAGTGTAGACAATGCTCTGTGAGCTCCAGACTGATACATTGTACATAGCTAGTCCTGCTCTCAGCTGTATCCAGTGTAGAAAATGCTCTGTGAGCTCTACAGCCTGATACATTGTACATAGCTAGTCCTGCTCTCAGCTGTATCCAGTGTAGACAATGCTCTGTGAGCTCCAGACTGATACATTGTACATAGCTAGTCCTGCTCTCAGCTGTATCCAGTGTAGACAATGCTCTGTGAGCTCTACAGCCTGATACATTGTACATAGCTAGTCCTGCTCTCAGCTGTATCCAGTGTAGACAATGCTCTGTGAGCTCTACAGCCTGATACATTGTACATAGCTAGTCCTGCTCTCAGCTGTATCCAGTGTAGACAATGCTCTGTGAGCTCTACAGCCTGATACATTGTACATAGATAGTCCTGCTCTCAGCTGTATCCAGTGTAGACAATGCTCTGTGAGCTCTACAGCCTGATACATTGTACATAGCTAGTCCTGCTCTCAGCTGTATCCAGTGTAGACAATGCTCTGTGAGCTCTACAGCCTGATACATTGTACATAGCTAGTCCTGCTCTCAGCTGTATCCAGTGTAGACAATGCTCTGTGAGTCCCAGACTGATACATTGTACATAGCTAGTCCTGCTCTCAGCTGTATCCAGTGTAGACAATGCTGGTTACGCCGATCTGCCTCATCTGCGCCTAAAAAAGGCATTTACACCTTTTCATACATGTTCCCCATGGTGTATTGGGGCTTATTGGCTGCTCGCTGGTGAGATCAGACTTTCCATTGTACATCACCGAATATTAGCCTAATAAGCAACGAAGTAAATAGAGGTGAGGTCGCCCCTTTATGATTTATGCTCTTGAGTGGGTTCATGTGTCATCTTGTGGAGTTATAAAGGGTCGCTGTAGTAGCACTTGTCTCTGAACCCTGGAATCTTCAGGGGACAAAAAGGCTCAAGTGCCACATATGAGGACGTAAGTACAGACATAAGCAGAATCCCCAGAGCCTAATGCAAAAAGTACTGTATACAAGTCTCCTACCAATCGAATGCCACCTACCTACACGACTGCCATCTTCTAAAGTGCCAGTCATGTTAGATTGGGGGCCCTGTTGTAGATTTTGCATTTTAAAGTTATGCCTCTCAATACAGGATATATAGTAATGATATATAGTATATACACAGGTGGGTCACCATAGTACACAAAGCTCAGTTAGGGGGGACATCAGGGAAACACGTACTGGTTAGAAACAGGATAGCAGATCAGGAACAACACATGCTCACTATGGCAAAACCACACAATCAGGTACAGTCAAGTGGGTGGAGCATCTTGTTTATTCTGATCTGGTGTCTGAAATAAGTTAGGTTTGATCCATTTAGGAGGTCTGGTCTAGGGACTGATCCAATTATGAGATCTGGTCTTAGACCTGATCCATTTAGGAGGTCTGGTCTAGGGACTGATCTCTTTAGATCTGGTCTGAGATCTGATCCATTTAGGGTTTGATCCATTTGGAGGTCTGCACTGAGATCTGATCCATTTAGGAGGTCTAGCCTTGGATCTGATTCAGTTAGGAGGTTTGGGTGTGATAAGGAGTCTAGGGGGTTCACTGCTTTGGATAATACCTACTTATAGTAACGGTCCTTTAACAATAATCTGATCACAGCTTTTCCTCTGTTTGCATCTTCATTGATCCAATATTTTCTGAGGGTAAACGCAGGACAGGACGGGTCCTCCAGAGCAGTCATGTCAAACTCTGGTGCCCGTGGTGCCATTATTTTTGGCATAAGAGATGGCTGGCTACTATCTAAGAGACTATTGGGAGGGATGGCTACTATATAATAGACTATTGGGGGCTGGCTACTATGTAAGACACTATTGGGAGGGCTAGCTACTATATGGGACACTACCGGGGAGGGGGGTGCCTACTATATTGGCCACTATTAGGTGTGCTGGCTAATATATGGGACACTATTGGGATGGCTGGCTACTATGTGGGGCTCTAATAGTAGGCCTGGCTAACTACCATGTGGGGACAATTACTTTAGGATAGGTAGTGCCAGAAACGCCACATGCACTTTTCATTAAATATCATGGTTGGCCCGCGACTTTGTCCAATTTTTTAATTTTGGCCCACTGTGTATTTGAGTTTCACACCCCTTCTCCAGAGAGACATACGCCAGGGGCGTAGCTAGGATTCATTCAAAAAACTGTACGGGGTTCCCTGAATCCTGTACGCCCCTATATATATATATATATCCAACTCCCAAACACAGACAATGAGGCACATATATACTCACACGGAGGCACCATTAACATATATACAGATATACCACTGACATAAAGTACATACATATATACACTGGAAGGTGATTACACTAGTGCAGACATATACACCATGAATAGACTGTACACAGGGAAATCATCTTAGTGTAATAAGAACTATCAAACCAGAAACAATATCTGCTGCATTTTCTTATATAGGTGGGTTCTATGAATAGAGCCCAGCATTAATAGAAACTGCTGCAGAACATCTTTGAGAACAAACCTGTCAATCACTTGAGACACTGCTGACATAGACAAACACACACATTTACATATATATAAATATATATATATATATATATATATATATATATACACACCCACAGATACATACACAGACACACATAGACACAGAACTTACCGCTCCCAGGCTTCCCCCTCTTCCTCCTGTAGTTTGGCTTAAAGTATTGAGGACCTTTTGGTCATGTGATCAGGTCCTTCATCACTCTATTTCAGTGTGTGCAGGACCTAGCAGGTCCTGCTCCTCTGTTCCTCTTCTGATCTTCTGAACAGTACAGTGACAGGTCCCTCTCTGGGCCCCTGGGGGAATGGTGGTGCGGTGGTCCGCATGCCCATGGCATACCTACCATGAAGGCAGAGCAGGCTTTCCCGGGCCCCCTTCCTGCAAGGGCCCCATAGCAGTCGCCTTCCCTGCCTTCATGGTAGCTACGCCACTGACGGACGCTCTTTGTAACCTCTATGTGCTGTAACCAATAGATGAGGATCCTGAGCACACGACCCCCACTATTATCTAAGAATTTCATAACAAATAAGACCTGGAAAACACACAATCATAGAAAGCCAATATTTGCTGCGTGACACGATTTCCTCGTACAGAAATGACTCTAATGAAGTTGTCATAAATATTCTTTATAAAGTCGATAAGCGGCTTAGAGGAGCTCCGCCATTCCAGCTCTTAACACAACAAGATTAATCGTGTGAATCCAATGGGCTTTGTATAGTGGAGTGTCTTGGATTAAGCTGTTAGATTGTAACACACTGAAGAACAATGCGTGCAGGAAATGTATCCGCCACCGATTGGACGCACGTCCACCATCATCCCCAATGAAAGAGATAAAAACAAAAACATCACAACATAAACCTCCCTAATCCGCTACTATTTTAATTAAGAAAACTGACGGAGCTTCTCCCGGAGGCTGAAAATATTTGGGATAAATATTGACATTTTTTCTTATTATTTATTTTACAATTATGTAAAGGTATTAACTCATTCCCACCCAGCAAGTATATGTACGGTGTGAGGATCGGGCAGGAAGATACAGCTGACATGCTGCTACCATGACCTGGACTGAAGACAACTCCTACTCTTAAAGGGGCAGTCCAGTTTACAAGTTTTCCATTTCCTGTATTAGGGAACTCTAAGTTAGAGGGGTATTCTGGCAAGTAAAGATATATATATATTTTTAGAGACATGGCCCTCTGCTGCCACCAATAGCTGTGTCGGGAACTGCAGGGTTACACAAGCCCTTCCTCAGCACTTTCTGAGTCTCTACTGAGTCTCCCCTGATGTCTATATAATACTTGTTAGCATTACTGTAGACATTACACTTGGGGGAAGCTGTCTGTGTCAAGAAGTGATTTTTCTTTCCAGTCTGACACAGTGCTCTCTGCTGCCACCTCTGTCCATGTCAGGAACTGTCCAGAGCAGCAGCAAATCCCCATAGAAAACCTCTCCTGCTCTGGACAGTTCCTGACATGGACAGAGGTGGCAGCAGAGAGCACTGTGTCAGACTGGAGAGAATACACCACTTCCTGTAGGATATACAGCAGCTGATAAGTGTGGGAAGACTAGAGTTTTTTTAGACGTTTTAATAGAATTTAAAAATCTGTATTATACATATATATATATATATATATATATATATATATATATATATATATGGGATGGTCCGCACTGAGTTCGAATCCGAACTCTCGGTAATGATTCCCGCTGTCTGCCCGCTCCGTGGAGCTGCGGATACAGCGGGAGGACCGCCTGGAAAACTGGGATACAGCCATAGCCATAGGCTGTATCCCAGTTTTCCAGGTGGTCCTCCCGCTGTATCCACGCGCTCCACGGAGTGGGCAGACAGTGGGAATCTGATGCCGAGCGTTTGGGTTCATACGAAGCCGAACCTCAGCAGTTTCTGACCATCCCTAATACATTTTTTTTTCTTTTCTAAATATAGAGAGGGTACTCTCTCTATTGTGTGGCTTTCTGCAGGGCCTGTTCTGATGGATAATGAATGAATGGATAATGTGTAATACTTTATTTCACCGGTGGACGTGCTGCAAGGAAAGCGAACACTTAGGAAGAAATTTAGCGCCTATTTCTAGGTGAATAATCAGATTTTTCAACCATTTTTGGTCTAAGTTCTATTTATGAACCAGTATTCGACAGGCGCATATTTATTAGATGCGACTTTTTTTTAAATTTGCCTGTTTTGAGTATTCACCCAAAAGTTTGCATAATCGGGGATTAGCGCCCAATTTATCATTTGAGACTTTTTAAACTGACGTCTGGTCAGTACCAGGTGAATATGCTTGCGCAATTTTTGCTTTTTTGCGACTTTTTCTGCAACTTTTTACTTAGATTCAATCCCTATGGCAGTGCTACATTTTAATAAATCAGTCACAAGATATTGGAAGAAAATATCCACCAATCCCTATTAGAATAGTCACACACATTAGACTCCTTAGTAAATGTCCCTCTTAGTTCATACTCTTCAGACACTGTCTCAGAAGTTTCAGCGAAGACTGTGGGCAGAGACCATGGGGAGGGAGAAGAACACCGGGGAGCGCAGACAGGTCTGTATAAACATTATTTTTTTACACAGTCACCTGCCATTGGCTGCACATCACTATTACACATAAATCTTTGGGTGGATTTTTTTTTAGATTTTTAGGATGATTAATAATAGGCTGGAATAAACGACACGATCAGCTGATCGTTGTCTTTATAAGGCTGGGTTCACACTGCATTTTTGCAATCCATTTTATGCAAAAAAAAATGATAAAACAGATGCATTTGTGCACATCCATTTCTCATTGACTTCACTAAAAAAACGGATCAAAATGCGTCAGTGTTTTTTTGTGTGCTCAAAAATTTGGTTGACCACGTGTACGCTAAAAAGGGAGGCATTCTGATCCGTTTTTTTTTATTTATTTTTTATAATGGCGGTCAAAGAAAATACATCAAAATGGATGCACAGAAATATATCAATTTTTTCATAATTTTTTTAACGGAATGTGTATGAAAAAAAGGATTAAAAAAAAAAAAACGCAGTGTGGACCCAGCCTAAGGGGTTAAGGTTATAAATGTTCTTCTAACAACTTTATTTTAGGATATTCACTCCCGTTCACACATGGGTTCACTGTCCTTAAACAAAAAAAAAAGTGGAATTTATTTTTGTGCCACTGTATCAATCAGTTTTTTGGCTGGGGAGCAATGTCATTTAATATATGGTCCGCCTTGGCAGCCAAGCGCATAACAAATGAATACTAAGTACCAAATTATGTATTCATTATTGGGTCTAAATTTATCTCCGGGTCCAGAGAGGAGTTTTTGGCTCATTCCAGATTCTGTTCGGCTTTAATAAACCCATATATATATATATATATATATATATATATATATATATATATATATATATATAGTGCATTAGGATCTTATGGGAAATAAAGATTGCCAAATTTAAATGACTCATTCAATGGCGCCTTAACTAGCGGCGACGATGGGATTAATGGAAAGCTAATTCTGTTTTCCTTTGTACAGCCCTCCCTCCAGTCCTGGGGATTTCCAATGAGAGATGTTTATTTTTGTTTAATTTATTTATTTTTAATTAAAATTTATCAATTAATTAGCGGCCAAATAATTGTGTCGGCAACACAAGGTCATTTGTCTTCATTTTCCTTTGGAAACAGCTCATGTGATTATATATATATATATATATATATATATATATATATATATATATATATATATATATATATTCTTTATAGGGCAGTAGGGCAGCTTTGCAAAACTACAACTACAAGAGATGCTACACACATTGAACTGAACAGATAAACATATTCTCTGCGATCAGTTTTTGCCTCCTCTACTTCAGCTCTTTGTGCTCCTGTGCCATCTTAAAGGGGTACTCCGGAGAAAAAAATGTTTTCAAATCAACCGGTCAGAAAGTTATAGAGATTTGAAAATTACTTATTTATCAGCTGCTGTGTGTCCTGCAGGAAGTGGTGTATTCTTTCCAGTCTGACACAGTGCTCTCTGCTGCCACCTCTGTCCATGTCAGGAACTGTCTACAGCAGTAGCAAATCCCCATAGAAAAATAAAATAATTTATGATGCTTTTATTTTCTAATTTGACATTTTACTTTTTTCATCTTCATTAAGCTCACATTTCAGTCTCCCCCTCCCTGTTTATTGATATCTGCACAGGTCACAGAGCATGCCTAGAAACCTCTTACATTCATATCACTGTGTCAGCTCCAGACTTATAGTGCCAGTGTCCATGGGGCTTGCTGTAAAGCATATGACTTAAAAACAGCTCAGGCAAGACGGTAGCCACTCCCATAATAATACAAATACAATACAAATAATACAAATGAAATGCCTTTTAAAAATGTCCTGCATTTTACTGTAAATTTCTTTTTAATTTTTAATCAAAATCTTAAAGTGGAACTCCAGAGTGGAAAAAGTTTATATAAATCAACTGGTGTCAGGACGTTATACAGATTTGTAGATGGCTTCTATTTAAAAATCTCCAATCTTCCTGTGCTTATTATCTGCTGTATGTCCTACAGCAAATGGTGTATTCTTTCCAGTCTGACACAGTGCTCTCTGCTCCCACCTCTGTCCATGTCAGGAACTGTCCAGAGCAGGAGAGGTTTTCTATGGGGATTTGCTGCCGCTCTGGACAGTTCCTGACATGGACAGAGGTGGCAGCAGAGAGCACTGTGTCAGACAGAAAGAATACACCACTTCCTGCAGGACATGCACTAGCTGATAAGTACTGGAATACTTGAAATTTTTTAAATACAGATCTATATAACTTTTTGACACCAGTTGAACCTTCCAACACCGGCTGAAGAGTTATGGGATAAGGAAACAATCACCTTCTAGGAGGTAAAACCAAGAACTATAATGGGAGGCCCACTTTCATCTTTGTTATGGGACCCACTATGGATCAGCTATGAAAAAGTTGCATATGGGTGGGGTGATAGGATTCTCCATTAGTTCTATATGGTTTATAGAGACATGTTACATAAGGGGTAGTAGTTTGTTATGTGGGACATGCCATATTGAATCATAACTGTGTAGACTACCTAGAAAACCCTTTAAGGGGGTCGGGATGGGGATACATTCCTGCATCTCTTCTTCCATATTTACTGTAACCTTAGAGTTTGAATTCTTATGCAAGTGAAACTATGCAGAATACTATGTAGCTTTCAACTATCTTTCAAAATGATCAACTCCTACTGGAAAAGCGAGCTTCTCTGCCTCGAACCGTTCCTGTTTCTATGGAAACGGCCGAGAATAGATACAAAAAAAAATTATATTTACTATATTTGGCTCTAAAACTTGAGATATTTATTGAAGATCTGAGTGATTGCTTATAAATTGCTTTTTTTTTTTTTTTCAAAGGCTACAGATAGGTATGAGACGGCAAAACTGTGACAGCACCGCTGCAAAGTAATGGAATCTTGTAGGGCTGTTTATTAAGACAAATGATGATACTGCGGGAGTATATCCAACACAGCATAGTAAGACCAGGTTCACATGAGGCTGTGCAGGACTTTACTACTACTAGTGCACCAAGCCCAATGTTATATGTCTGTATATTCTGCAATAAAAAGGGTGGTGGGGGCTCTTGGCGGTCTTATATTTAGCAAATACAGATACTCATGTGTGCAGAAAAGCCTATTGTATCTCAAAGTTTTTCCTTCCCAAATAAATTTAATCAAGGTAACCCACCAAACTTATACACTGTTTTGCATTTATTAAAAAGCCCTGCTGAGCATAGGTAGAATATCCCTACAACAATATTTGCTGTGTAGACCCTTGGACAACAGAGTCTTAGCATGCCCCTTTGCAGTGTATTTACCATGCAGTAGTTAGGCTGCTCTGTGTCACATGTAGTAGTTAGGTTTCTCTATGCCCCCTATAGTATTAGGCCTCTTAGTAGATCCATGTTGAAGTTAGACCCCCTCTGTGCTCTCAAATAGTAATTAGGTCCCTTTGTGCTCCATATAGTAGTTAGGCCCCCTTTCTGCCCCCATATAATAGTTAGGTCTACTTTGTGTCCAATATAGTAGTAAGGCCCTCATTGTCCCCCCATATAGTAGTTAGGCCCCCTTTCTGCCCCCATATAATAGTTAGGTCTACTTTGTGTCCAATATAGTAGTAAGGCCCTCATTGTCCCCCCATATAGTAGTTAGGCCCCCTTTCTGCCCCCATATAATAGTTAGGTCCACTTTGTGTCCAATATACTAGTAAGGCCCTCTTTGCCCCCCCATATAGTAGTAAGGTCCCCTTTCTGCCCCCATATAGTAGTTAGGCGTCTGTGTGCAGGTATGCCCCTCAGTAGGTAATATCCTCCCTGTTAGAGACTTTCCTGGTAGATCCTGGTCATCTCCCGTGTAGCGAGTCTTCCTATTAAATAACCCTTCCTAGTAGGTAGTACCCTCCAGAATCTGTAGGGCTGTGTGTACAGTACGGCTCATGACATCACATCTGCGGCTCCGTACAGGTAGTTGTCATGGTGATGTACAGTCACCGGACCAGTAGATCTCTCACTTAGCTGGGCGAATCTGAGGCGAGTTGTGATACATACGTAAATTCAGTAATAGTAATACTGCCCATCAGTACACGGCTGCATCTATACCATGTCTGCAGACAGAATTAATAATTATTAGCAATAGGTTTAATATATAATCAATATCACAAGCAATACAGCCCACTTAAAGTGACACTGTGCATTGTCCTTTGTGCATTCTGACATCTCTACACAGGTGTAAAGGGTAAATATAGTGGTTTTTTATATCTTATTTCATATCATACGTCATGGTGCTTGTTCAAGTAAAAAGTGTCCTTTTATCAACTGCAGATTGTATCAAGTGGGCGTGGCCTCGCGGCATTAGCGCCACTTAGCCCCGCCCACAACGGTACCGTTGGCCCCGCCCTCTTGCCGGCCATTGGAACAGGATGTCTGAAAGGTCTAGACCCCACCCCCTTTACGTCGGCAGACCAATGGGCGTCAAGGGGGCGGGGCCAACCCCATGATGTATGATATGAAATAAGGTATGAAAAACGCTAAATTTACCCTTTACACCTGTGTCGAGATGTCACAATGCACAAAGGGGGGGGGACAGTGTCACTTTAAGTCCACTTTGCAATACCGTTTTGTGGAATTACAAGTCTCAGCAATCCCAACTTTTTCTGATGTTTTAAATAAAAATAGCAACATTTCTAATGTAAATATTCAAATACAATAGATATATGTAAAGAGGGATCATCTGTATACGCACCACTAAGATCGGCCACCATGACCCCCTGAATAAAGCCTCAAATGCAGATGTAAGGGACCTAATCCATAGTGTTACATGGAGGGGATTCCTGGTCTCTTTATAATCCACAAGTAATATGGCAGAAAGGTCTTCACTGGTATCCTGGCAACAACAGGTACTAGACCTCACTGGTATCCTGGCAACAACAGGTACTAGACCTCACTGGTATCCTGGCAACAACAGGTACTAGGAATCACTGGTATCATTGCAACAACAGGTACTAGTAATCACTGGTATCCAGGGCACAACAGGTACTAGATCTCACCAGCATCCAGGCAACCACGGGTACTAGGCATCACTGGTATCCTGGCAACAACAGGTACTAGGCATCACTAGTATCCAGGTAACCACAGGTACTAGGCATTACTGTATCTAGGTAACCAATAGTACTAGACCTCACTGGTATCCAGGCAATCACAGGTACTAGTCCTCACTAGTATCCAGGCAACCACAGTAAATAGGCATCACTGGCATCCTGGCAACAGCAGGTGCTAGGACTCACTGTTATCTAGGCAACAACAGGCACTAGGCATTACTGGTAACCTGGCAACAACAGGTATTAGGCATCACTGGTATCCAGGCAACAACAGGTACTAAACCTCACTGGTATCCAGGTAACAACAGGTACTAAGCATCACTGGTATCCAGGCAAACACAGACACTAGACCTCACTGGTATCCAGGCAACCACAGGTACTAGACCTCACTGGTATCCAGGCAACAACACATACTAGACATTACTGGTATCCAGGCAACAACAGGTATTAGGCCTCACAGGTATCCAGGCAATTACAGATACTAGATCTCACTGGTATCCAGGCAACAACAGGTACTCAGCCTCACTGGTATCCAGGTAACAACAGGTACAACACCACACTGGTATCCAGGAAACCACAGGTACTGGGCCTCACTGGTATGTAGGCAACCACAGGTACTGGGCCTCACTGGTATCCAGGCAACCACAGGTACTAGATCTCACTGGTATCCAGGCAACAACAGGTACTCAGCCTCACTGGTATCCAGGTAACAACAGGTACAACACCACACTGGTATCCAGGAAACCACAGGTACTGGGCCTCACTGGTATGTAGGCAACCACAGGTACTGGGCCTCACTGGTATCCAGGCAACCACAGGTACTAGATCTCACTGGTATCCAGGCAACAACAGGTACTCGGTCTCACTGGTATCTAGGTAACAACAGGTACTAGGCCTCACTGGTATCCAGGCAACCACAGGTACTAGGCCTCACTGGTATCCAGGCAACAGCAGGAACTACACCTCACTGGTATCCAGGAAACTTTATCATCACAGACAAAACAGGAAGTCTCTCCTTAGTTTCATGCTGAGTGACCACAATAAAAACTACACAATTTCATAATTATTTCTTAATAGAGATCAGGGGTCCTCAACTGGCAGACTGCGGTCCGAACCCGGACCGCGGAGGCCAGCTGTCCGGACCCCTGGTCAGACCTCCTAACTGCCCCGGATCCGGTCCGTTCCGGGACGGACTGGATCCGGGGCGGTTAGGAGGTCCCGCTCCCCACCACACTGCCTCCCGCCCCATAGGCATAGTGTCCTTAGGTTGCAGTACGCCTGTGGGGCTGGGGGCAGTGTCAGCCCGGCCCCCAACTGATACACGCTTTCTGGGGACGTCCCGAGGATTCCCCAGCAGAGCGAGCACCAGTGACCTCAGTGTACGCCGTCAGCCTGCTCTACCAGAAGTACAGGCCGGCGGCGTACACTGAGGTCACTGGTGCGCGCTCTGCTGGGGAATCCCCGGGACATCCCTACAGATTGCGTATCAACCGGGGGCCGGGCCGACAGGAGAAGAGAAGAGAAGACAGGCGCAGCGGGGGAGCGAGGTGCTAGGTGAGTTGTGGTTTGTTTTTATTTTTTTTGTCTGGGGGCCATATATAAGGGTAAAGTGCAAAGGGGGGGCTATATATTACAGGGGGAGAGCACAGGGGGCTATATACTACTGTGGGACAGCACAGGGGGCTATATACTACTGGGGGGAGATCACAGGGGGCTATATACTACTGTGGGAGAGCACAGGGGTGCTATATACTACTGGGGGGAGAGCACAGGGGGCCTATATACTACTGGGGGACCTCACAGGGGGCTATATACTACAGGGGGAGAGCACAGGGGGCTATATACTACTGGGGGGAGATCACAGGGGGCTATATACTACAGGGGGAGAGCACAGGGGGCTATATACTACTAGGGGGAGATCACAGGGGCATACATACTACTGTGGGAGAGCACAGGGGGGCTATATACTACTGGGGGGAGAGCACAGGGGGCCTGTATACTACTGGGGGACCTCACAGGGGGCTATATACTACAGGTAGAGAGCACAGGGGGGCTATATACTACTGGGGGAGAGCACAGGGGGCTATATACTACTGGGGGGAGATCACAGGGGGCTATATACTACAGGGGGAGAGCACAGGGGGCTATATACTACTGGGGGGAGATCACAGGGGGCTATATACTACTGTGAGAGAGCACAGGGTGGCTATATACTACTGGGGGGAGAGCACAGGGGGCCTATATACTACTGGGAGACCTCACAGGGGGCTATATACTACAGGGGAAGAGCACAGGGGGCTATATACTACTGGGGGGAGATCACAGGGGGCTATATACTACAGGGGGAGAGCACAGGGGGCTATATACTACTGGGGGAGAGCACAGGGGTGCTATTTACTGCTTGGGGGAGCTCACAGGGGGGCTAAATACTACAGGGGGGAGCACAGGGGGGCTATATACTACTGGGTGGAGCTCACAGGGGGCTATATACTACAGGGGGAGAGCACAGGGGGGCTATATACTACTGGGGGGAGCTTACAGGGGGGCTATATACTACAGGGGGAGAGCACAGGGGGGCTATATTCTACTGGGGGGAGCTCACAGGGAGGCTATATACTACTGGGAGAGCAACAGGGGGCTATATAATGCAGGGGGAGAGCACAGGGGGCTATATACTACTGGGGGGAGCTCACAGGGGGGCTATATACTACTGGGGGAGAGCTCCCAGGGGGACTATATACTACTGGGGGGAGCTCACAGAAGGCTATACACTACAGGGGAGAGCACAGGGGGCTATATACTACTGGGGGGAGCTCACAGGGGGCTATATACTACAGGGGGAGAGTGCACAGGGGGGCTATATACTACTGGGGGAGCAACAGGGGGCTATACACTACTGGGGGAGAGTGTACAGGGGGGCTATACACTACTGGGGGAGCAACAGGGGGGGCTATATACTACCAGGGCAGTCACCAGCCCTTTGTACCTTATACCAAAGGGCTGGTGAGAGAGAAAAAATGCCAGTTTTCCCGCTAATAAGCAGCAATTCTGTATGTAAATAGTTGAACGTTTGTGAAACGATGTTCAGCTCGGACCTTCACCTGACTAAAGACCCCGTTAAGTGGACCTTCACTAAAAGTTGTTGAGTACCCCTGATATAGATATTAAAATAGAAAATTAGAGGGAAAAAAAATATTTCAAAATATGTTTAACCTAAAAAGTTAATGTTAAAAACATTAAAGAAAATGTCATTTTCTGATTACACATTCCACTATGGGCCCCAAAGTCCCTGAAAACCCCCTTTAAGGATCCAATATTTGCATACAGAGACATGTAGAGACTTGTTGGCCCCTCCATAATTCCACTTTTAGCCATCACTTTGGGGTCTGGTCCCTCCCTTTTGCTACGCCCTTGCTTAGCTGTATCTAAGCCATTCCCTTGCCTCTTGAACGGTGATACATATGCATATTGCATGATATCCAGGTCTCATATCATCAACCATTCAGAAGGGAAATAATGGCTTTGGGTTTATTGTGCTTCCGTGCTCTATGGAGGCCGCAGTGCTCTATGGTTTTACAATGATGCAGCCGCTATTATGTTTGCTTATATTTTGTGTGTGCGCTTTATCTTTTTCACATTTACTGTCAGAAGAGCTATTAGAGAAAGGCAAAAAGACTTAGGAAATATGAAAGCTATCAATAATCCAAATCTATCATTTCTGCCGGCGTGACATTTATGGAAGGCAAACAAAACAAAACATAGAATCAAAGCGGAGGAAATAGATTTCTGATCCGGGAAAATTAAAGGTTTCCAGTGGACGTCAGTAACAGGCGTAACATCGGAAATAGAAGTGCAGGACCACCGGTACAACTCCGGCACAATATTGCATGTAGCATCCATTTAAAATATATCACTTTGTAATAAAACTAAATATAAATATATATATATATATATTTTTTTTTATTTTTTTATTTACAGTTTTATATGTTTGTTTTGGGAACTGCAGGGCTGCTATAGCCCTGGGGAGAAAAAAAAATTATGCTACATGACTACCTTCCTATTGGAAAAAGTTGCCCTTAATCCAATATGGCGGTTTTCAAGATGGCCACCATGTTCCGGACATCCTTCCACACCCTCGCCCATTACTTGCTGGGGTATTTAGATATGTCATTTTCCCTTTTGCTTCTGAAATAAAAGCGGGTCCTGAGATTTTTGACTCACCATGAGAGTGATTGGTTCCCATCGGCAATGATGATCATCCAGCCCCTATACGTCATACAATGAGTTATCAGTTATCGGACGCTCTCATCTCTTCACACAAATATCCCGATTTCTTTCTTTGAGAAGGGATTACAAGTGTTAAGGTTAACAAGAAAAGATTTGTTATGGAAATTAATTCTATTCATAGAGCAACTTGTAGATTCCTTAAAACAAGCACTCACAGGCACGGACATAGCGATCCGCCATACAGTGTAACAATGAGTGACCGTCACTGATGGGCCCCAGATATGAAAGGTATACAGGAAAGGTTACAGGCACATTCAGTCCTGGGCACCAGGGCAGGTGTGGGCCAGCTACAGGTCTTGCATTTGGGTCCAATACAGCCTCTGGTATACTGGTATACTGCAATGAATTATGATACCATATACTGAACACATGGATAATGCCATATGCTGTACACATGGATAAAAGTGCTATATACAGCACAGTAGACAAGTGTACTGAGAAGTAATTTTGCTATACACAATACTTCGATACACATCGATGATCATGACATATACTATAACTATAGATAACAATACAATTTGCTGTATACTAAAATAATGCTGCCATATACACTACAGTGCACAAAGATAATGATATCTTATATGGTACAGATAAATAATACTGCCATATACTGTACAATACTGTACAATAGAGAATGAGGCCTTAAATTTTACAGATAAATAATACTGCCATATACTGTACACTGAGGCAATTATATCTTATATGGTACAGATAAATAATACTGCCATATACTGTACACTGAGGCAATTATATCTTATATGGTACAGATAAATAATACTGCTATATACTGTACACGGGGACAACGAGGCATTATATGGTACAGATAAATAATACTGCCATATACTGTACAATAGGAGAATGAGGCTTTATATTGTCCAGATAAATAATACTGCCATATACTGTACAATAGGAGAATGAGGCCTTATATTGTACAGATAAATAATACTGCCATATACTGTACAATAGGAGAATGAGGCCTTATATTGTACAGATAAATAATACTGCCATATACTGTACAATAGGAGAATGAGGCCTTATATTGTACAGATAAATAATACTGCCATATACTGTACAATAGGAGAATGAGGCCTTATATTGTACAGATAAATTACGTTCCTGTGTATGTATTTTGAACCATTTTTTTTTTAAATTAAAGTCAATAGAAAAACGGATCAAAACGGGTGCCCACAAATTCAATTTTTTTCATCAGTTTTTTGCACAGAACGGATGAAAAAAAAAAACGGTTTGCACACACACATAGTGAACCCGGCCTTACTTCCTAATCCCTGTTTCCCTCCAGTTTTTGCCACCAAGGAGAAGGCGAATGTGTTGAGATTTGCTGTGGAGGTAGGAGCCGCGTCTGCCATAGATCTCACGGCTCGGCGATGACCTGGATATGCATTGGATGGAAAATTGATGTAATTAATTACAAGAGCGAGTCAAGAGGAGATTGTAGATGAGATTGTGACTAATAGAATTTCACAGACACAGGACACGGCGTCGGGAGAGGATTGCTGCTATCTTTATTCTATTTGTATAAGCGTTCATCAAGCCGTAAATTGTAAGCAATAGGTTCTGTTCTTCGTCACGCCGCTTCCAGATTGTGCGGAGTTCAAGTTGGGAAGGATGTGTCACTGCTTTTCATATTACATATCCAATAACCCATCTATAACCCCCACATATTACCATGCACTGGCCACAGTGTTCCCATTTGCCATAAAGATTACGTCAAGGGGAACTTTAAAAATCTTCTTCTTTCCAATCAACTGGTTTCAGAAACTTATATAAATTTGTAATGTACTTCTTTTTAAAAATCTCCAGTCTTCCAGTACTTATCAGCTGCTGTATGTCCTGCAGGAAGTGGTGTGTTCTTTCCGGTCTGACACAGTGCTCTCTGCTGCCACCTCTGTCCATGTCAGGAACTGTCCAGAGCTGTAGCAGATCCTTATAGAAAACCTACCCTGCTCTAGAAAGTTTCTGAAATGGACAGAGGTGGCAGCAGAGATAAGAAAAAATTAGCTTGAATCATCTCTCCTCCTGGAGACTAATAATTTGTTCTATACCTTACATACTTTTCATACTTTGTTATTATCTTTTCAGTCTCCTTCCCCCAGTTCACAGCTGCTGCTTTCTGCTGAAGACACAGAAAACTGTATGTGAGCTGTTCACTCCGTCTTCCCCTCTTCCCCCCCTCCCTCCCTCCCTTTAGAGATGGCTTATGTATGCAATGTCCCTGGCCGGTTGTCTCTGCACTCTGTAATGCCTGGAGGGTTAATCTGAGATCATGACGCTCAACACAGCCTTGGAGGGGAGGGGGCTCAGAGCAGAGATGGAGTGAACAGCTCACATGCAGTTTTCTGTACCTTTAGCAGAAAGCAGCAGCTCAGAACTGGGGGAAGGAGACTGAAAAGATAATAACAAGTATGAAAGGAATTGTTAGTCTCCAGGAAGGAAGATGATTCAACATGTGGAATACCCCTTTAATACCCCTTTCCAGGTATGTTCACACATGGCAGATATTGCATCACATCTGCGCTGTGTCTGTCACATGTGAACAGTCCCTCTTAGGGTCAGGCGATTATTATACAACGATCATCGTCTGATCGTTTCTTTAGGTCCACACCTAAAATCATTGGGTGTCAGGCGTGCAATATGTGTAATAGCGATGCGCGGCCAACGGATGACAACTGAATAAACAGTATACATTACCCATCCACTCTCCCGGTGTTCTCCTGCCCTCTGTTTGCTTCCCGACACCGCATGCTGCAGCTCCTTTGAGATGAGCCGATCCAAGGCCGGGACCACTGTGGCCAGTGATTGCCTGAGCAGCCTGTCAGCTCAGACAAGCCGCTGTGAAGCTGCAGCATGCGGTGCCAGGAAGCAAGCAGAGGGCAGGAGAACACCGGGAGCGTGAAAAGGTAATGTATAAACAGTTTAGGGCAAGGGCTGCACAGACATCGTTAGCGGCGTCCCTTGCTAAACGATAATCGAGCCGTGTAACAGGACCGTTAGTGGCTCCATTTGGCTCATATAAAAGTTTTGCCTTTCAACAAATTCAAAGTTGAAGAAACAAATTATCTTGTGCTCCACCGGACTCCATTAATCCCCTTACTATATGTACTATGTAATGTCGTTTGCGCCTCTCAAAAAAGCTTCTTACTCCAGGTTAAGTGGTGATGATGTGCACTTTGAGGTTTCACCACTAGATGTCAGTATTTTTTATATTTATGCTCATATGTATTGCACAGCTGAGGTTAGTAATGGGTTACTGTTTTATGTGTACCATGTGCTTTTGCTGACCTATAGGAGTTGCTCTTTGCTTCTAACCTATCTCTTCTTTTCTTTCTCTTGCACACACTCCTTTCCACTACTCACAGAGTAGATTACTTAGCCATGCAGGAAGTAGTCACTTGGTGGGAGGAGGTGTAGCACCAGTTCTTACACAGATTCTCGTGGGAGAAGGACAAACAGAGTAGACGTCCCTGCTGTGGCCCTGTCAGGACCCTCATCCGGGACAAGTCAGTTCAGTGCAGTCTGGGTTGAGTTTAAGACATGTGTGGTCAAATGCAACTAGAGACACTTCTTTCAGTACTTATACTGTATCTACTATGCAGTGCTAAACACTACAAAGGGAGAATAGTCTAGAAGCATCCTAGCCCACGCCATGAACCAGTCTAAAAAGTGCAGGGCAGTATCCTGATACACAAGAGGAACTAGCCTGGATAGGACAAAGCTACCAGAAGGTCTACGTAATCTATCTCGCAGTGCAGGTAACTGGGACACCCCCGGGATCTTAGCTTCCCCCAGGTAACCACAGCTGGGGCTTGTATCACCCTATTAGGACGAGTCACTCAACACTGCAGGGCAGAAGTTGGTCATACAATATTCTATACACGGGTACAAGTAAACTTCTCACTCTAAAGTATTCTCTCAAGTTACGGCAGAGTAAATTGCTACACTGGGTTTGGACTCCCTTGACAAACTCCTCTTCTCAACACTACTGTACTCTACTTCCAACTCTTCAAGCACCACTACAACTACCTCTACTCTACTTCCAACTCTTCAAGCACCGCTACAACTACCTCTACTCTACTCCTTCAAGCATCATCTCAGCACAAACGAGTTCAAGCACTAAAGTCTGTGTAAAGATCTATCTATTCTCTACAAAAGTGTATTGTAATACCAAGAGACTCTACAGTAAAGCTGTTATATTTTCATATCACCGGGACTCGGTCATCCCTTCCTCCGCACCAGCACCTATACACACTAGCCGCACAACATGGGTTATTTTTCCCCTTTCTGCAGGGCCGTCTTACCCATTGGGCATGGTAGGCGGCTGCCCGGGGGCCCTTGCGTCCTAGGGGGCCCCTGCCCGCTGTCACAGCGGGCAGGGGCCCCCTAGGACGCAAGGGTCCCCAGGCTGCCGCCTCCCATGCCCAATTGGTAAGACGGCCCTGCGCGCGCCCCCTTCCCCTTCTATTGCGACCGCAAGCACTTTCTTGCTTGCGATCGCAAGAGGAAATCCGGCCCCGGCTGATGCGTCGCTCCCTGGGGGATTCTCCTGGAGCGCACGCATCAGGAACCTCAGTGCGCGTCGCTGGGGTTTCCTGTACCGGAAGTCCCGGCCTGGGCGCACACTGAGCTTCCGGATGTGTGCGCTCCCTGAGAATCCCCCGGGGAGCGACGCATCAGCCGGGGCAGAAGAGGAGAGGAAGCAGCGACGGGGGAGCGCTGGTAGGTGAGTTGGGTGTTTGTTTTTTTTATCTGCTGTGCAGGGGGCCATCTATAAGGGGGGAATACGGGGGAGCCATCTATAGGGGGGGAATACGGGGGAGCCATCTATAAGGGGGGAATACGGGGGAGCCATCTATAGGGGGGGATACAGGGGGAGCCATCTATAAGGGGGGAATACGGGGAAGCCATCTATAGGGGGGATACAGGGGGGGAGCCATCTATAGGGGGGGATACAGGGGGAGCCATCTATAGGGGGGGATACAGGGGGGAGCCATCTATAGGGGGGGATACAGGGGGGAGCCATCTATAAGGGGGTGATACAGGGGGAGCCATCTATAGGGGGGATACAGGGGGGAGCCATCTATAGGGGGGGATACAGGGGGAGCCATCTATAGGGGGGGATACAGGGGGGAGCCATCTATAGGGGGGGATACAGGGGGAGCCATCTATAGGGGGGATACAGGGGGAGCCATCTATAGGGGGGGATACAGGGGGGAGCCATATACAGGGGGGAGCCATCTATAGGGGGGGTACAGGGGGAGCCATCTATAGGGGGGATACAGGGGGGAGCCATCTATAGGGGGGAATACAGGGGGGAGCCATCTATAGGGGGGGATACAGGGGGGAGCCATCTATAGGGGGGGATACAGGGGGAGCCATCTATAGGGGGGATACAGGGGGAGCCATCTATAGGGGGGATACAGGGGGGAGCCATCTATAGGGGGAATACAGGGGGGAGCCATCTATAGGGGGAATACAGGGGGGAGCCATCTATAGGGGGGGATACAGGGGGGAGCCATCTATAGGGGGGATACAGGGGGAACCATCTATAGGGGGGGATACAGGGGGGAGCCATCTATACGAGAGGGGGGGGATACAGGGGGGAGCCATCTATAGGGGGGGGATACAGGGGGGAGCCATCTATACAAGGGGGGATAGAGGTGGGAGCCATCTATATTAGGGGGGGGGATACGGGGGGATACAGGGGGGAGCCATCTATAGGGGGGGGATAACAGGGGGGAGCCATCTATAAGGGGGGAATACGAGGGAGCCATCTATAAGGGGGTAATACAGGGGGAGCTATCTATAAGGGGCCAATACAGATGTGCAGTGTGTAGAGAGATGAGGATGGTGACAGAGTGTGGAGCCTAATATGTCTGTCTGGCAGATTCTGTGGATTCGTGGCTCGGAGAAGTTCTCATAACGGCACAGGGCAAATGGAAAAGAAGATGAAAAGGGAAGAACTCCGATCAGAGAAGACGTCTCATGTGAGTCACTTGATGTATCTGCACTGTAATGTATATGGTGTACAGAACCTGTGTAGAGCTGGGTACCTCTATATAACTGGATGAGGTGATAGTGATCTGTGTACAGTGGATTAGTCAGTAGCAGCGGTGGTGTTAGTCAGTATGCGGTGGTGTTAGTCAGTATGCGGTGGTAATATTTGTTGCTTGTTATCTGGCATATATATAGAGAAGGGCAAAACAACATGTCTCATATATACAGAGGGGCAACAACATGACTATTATATTATATATGAACCATGTTGTTTCCCTGTATTCTGTATAGATGAGACATGTTGCACTGGTGTGACAATAAACCCTGCAGATTGCTGTTGGAAGTGCAGTCTCCATTGCGTTTTTTGGATACTTTGAAGCCAACCTGGTCTGGTTTGGTGCGGCACGCACGGTTATTTTTTGTTTTTGCGCTGCTGAAAGACTGTATTGTGAATTAAAGTTTATGTTAACAATAATTAGTATTTTTTATTGTACGTAATTGTACTGGCTAGGGGCGGGGTTGCAAAGATGGGGGGGGTTTTGATGGCGGCGGCCGCGGGGGGTGAGGCCCAATTCGCACCTCTGCCCAGGGGCCCATAATGCTGTTAAGACGGCCCTGCCTTTCTGTGGGTAGTCCGGGTGGGTCAATTGCCACTCAGGACTGCCGCGACAAGAGCCCATGGGACCCATCACAGCCCGGCAGGTCTATGACCATTTGGGAAACAGTACAGACCGGCCACACTACAGCAGGTACCAACATCACACCTGTGCGCTGGACTAGCGTTGACGGTCATAGCGACCACCACATAATGATATAACTCATCTGTTACAGGGAACGCTACGGAGATGGATACAAACCAATGATTTACATCCGGGCTCCTTCTTCCACCACCGTCTGGAGGTCCATGAAGCCGCTTTACATTCATCCGTCGTTCACTTTATAAATCTCACGTCCTGAATCCCATTAGGAGAACCGAGTTATGATTTAATAACAAAAACATTCTCTC
Source organism: Dendropsophus ebraccatus (assembly GCF_027789765.1). Lineage (NCBI taxonomy): Eukaryota > Metazoa > Chordata > Amphibia > Anura > Hylidae > Dendropsophus > Dendropsophus ebraccatus. The sequence goes on from NC_091455.1 coordinate 12,623,877, forward strand.
CTCAGAAAATGAATGTGGCGCTTTTTGTAGCTATTTGTTAGCGAAATTAACAGAAACCATAAAAATGTTCTTGGAAAATGTAGATTCATTTGAGCTAATTATCCCGAAAGTACGCCGGCCGGCAATGTAATGCGAGACGACGGCTTTATAGCCGACCAGAATCATTTATAGAAGAAAAAAACTGTACAAATGGGACACCATATAAGAAAGAATGGCTGCCACCGGGGGAAGAAGCAGTGCTGAACATATCGTGTCTTTCCTTTGTGCACTGTGACAACTTAAAAGCCTGATTTGATTTATGGAAAAAGCACAGGTACTTCTCTAAGGAGTGGAGTTAAAGGGGTACTCAGATAACATTTTTTTTCTTTTTAAACCAACTGGTGTCAGAAAGTTATTTATTTCCAGTTAAAAAATCTCAAGTCTTCCAGTACTTATCAGCTGCTGTATGTCCTGCACAAACATTGGGTAGCTATTGAAGATGGCCTTCAACATGCTACGGCTTCCCTCCTGTCTCGAAAGTTATCATCCGAAATGGCCTGAGGTAGGAAGTGGAGCACTGGAGAACAGGACAGGTATGACCCCTTTAATGCTGGGGAGCAATGAAGAAGATACTATTAGCCTAGTGTGGAAAAGGGAACATGTGGGACCCTGTAGCTCAGAGTCCTGGTCACAACTGCGATACCTATAGCAATGCCACCTTTCCTGATCTCTGGGTTATAATTGGCCTGAGGCGGCTGCCCAAATCCCTTCCCCATTATACACCTGCTGCTGGTGCCATATGAATTGAGCTATTTCACTGAATGTAAAACTCTTCAGTAAGACAATCTCTATGCAAACGATGGAGAATATCATAATGTCCCCGTCCCCCCCAAATGCAATCATGTGCCTTGGCACAGCAAAGATCTGTATATGGCCGTGTGCATGGGTCCTTACGCTATGTCGATACAGGGTTGGTTCTTGTAGTTATACATATAGACACACGTGAAAGTGCCACAGCTCCCCCTTATTAAAAGATAAAAGGATGTTTTGGGGTTACCATAGTAGCTGGGTGTCTAATGTAGGCTTCCTATAATTTTACAAAAAAAAAAAAAAAAAGGCTATGTTCACACTACGTAAAACTACGGCCGTAGTTTTGAGGGGTGGAACATAGCCTTATTTTCAATGGGATCCCGGCCGTAGCGTACACACATCGTATGCGCTCCGGCCGGGATCCTATGCAGCGCCGGAAAAAACTGACATGTCAGTTTTCTGTGGCCGGAATTCAGTGAATTCCGGCTGCAGAAAGGCCTGTCAGTTCACACAGTGAAGCGAGCGGCTCTGGATGCTTGCTTCACTGTGGGCTATGGGAAGCTCTGATGCGGGTGCACGCTGATGTGCCCGTATCAGAGCTCCGCGGCCGGAAAGATCACCCGGCCGGTACTTAAGTACCAGCCGGGATGATCCGTGGCTGAGACCGGCGTTCTGTGACCCGGCCGAATGTTCACAGCGTGTGAACATAGCCTAAAAGTACAAAAACGTGGTCTAAAAAGTAATAATAAAGTATAACAAAAGAATACAATTAACCCAGCAAAAAACGAGCACAAGAAAACTGGAAAATCAGCAAATGCCCGAGATTTGTAACGGCACCAAAATGTTATCCAGGTTTGTAAATTCTTTTAAAAAATCTCCAGTATTCCAGTACTTATCATCTGCTGTATGTCCTACAGAAAGTGGTGTATTCTTTCCAGTCTTGAGAGCAGTAGAGGTTTTCTATGTTGATTCGCTCCTGCTCTGCACAGTTCCTGACATGGACATAGGTGGCAGCAAAGAGCATTGTATCAGACTGAATAGAATACACCACTTCCTGTAGGATGTACAGCGGCTGATAAGTACTGGAAGACTAGAGATTTTTTTATAGAAGTAAATTTCAAATCCCTGGCACTTGCTGGGTTGATTTGAAAGAATTTATTTAACACATTCACACCAAACGCTCATTGCTTGTTCTCGGCAGCAGACCCCGAAGAGGCGCAGTTTACGTGAATGCATGAATAATCATTGCTCAGGTGACTGGAAGGTTCTTCTCCGAGAACCGCGCAGAAATCTTCAAGAGGCTTCTCCCGCTGCTGCCGCTATCTGCTAAATGCAAACTCCGGCAGAATTCTAATGGAGATGTGATATTGCCGGGGATCTTAGGAGTGGGAGGCCATCGCTTATGCCGCTCACGTTTCTCTGAGAACATAATACTTCATTGAAAAGTTAATATTACTTAGGTAAAGAAAACGGCGCTACTCGAAAAGTCTGCGAATGTCCTCCGCATACAAAACAATGGGAGGAGCGGCAGCCGAAGGAAAACACAACTAAGAGGTCACAAAGAGATTCTATTATTTACAGACCTGAGTGAGCGTACTTACCAGGAGGGGAGAGCGTCGCTGTGAGGACGCTGAGATGTCAGAGTATTCCTATAAATATCCCCTATATTCGGCTTTTACTATAGATGAGCGAACCGAGTCGCCCGAACCCTGATTCGTTCTGAACTTCGGAGGGGTCCAAACAAAAAATAAACATATTCTCACCTGTCTACAGTTCCCCGGTGTCTCTTCCGGTTCCTTTCCTGTGGTGAAGGCCACTCAGCCAATCACAGGCTGATTAGGATGGGGCAGCACCACGGCCTGTGATTGGCTGAGCAGGCTGAGATTGTTTCTAGAGTGACAGCCCACTCAGCCAATCACAGGCCATAGGTGATGTCCCGTCCCAGTCAGCCAGGTCACGGAGCAGGCCTAGAAACCTCTTGTATCTATATCACTGCAGACTGTTATTGCCAGTGTCCATAGGGCTTGCTGTAAAGCATACGACTAAGTGCTGTTAAAAACATCTCAATGCCACTACCAAATTAAATTTCCTTTAATAAATATGTTGCATGTTACTATACTGTAATTATTTTTTTTTTATCAAGAGCTTAAAGGGGTACTCCAGGGGGAAAAAAGGAGAAGACTCATCAAAATTAAAAAAGGGGAAGACCTGGGGGTGCGGTAAAAACAACCTAAACTCACCCGTCCCTGTGTCTCTGTTGCTCTAGTACCGGGTCTGGCTGAACACCATCGGGAGTTATTTTCGGCTTGGGTATATCAGGTACCTGGCTTTTCTAGCTGCAACATCAAGTCCTGGCTGAGTGTTTGTGCGCTCACCTAGTCAGTAACTCGGGCCATGTCCTACACTACAGCACATGGGTATAAGTATTTGTTTATTACTTCCCTGCACCCCCCGGATTCCTGACCTCTCCTCTAAATAAACTGGCACCAGAAAGTTATAAAGTTATATTGCTTCTGATTTGCTGCTTCTCTGCACAGTTCCTGACATGGACAGAGGTGGCAGCAGAGAGCACTGTGTCAGTCTGGAAACAATACACCACTTCCTGCAGGACATACAGCAGCTGATCAGTACTGGAAAGCTGAAGATTTTTAAATAGAATTTACAAACCTGGATAACATTTTGGTGACGATTGATTTGAAAACAATTTCTTCCTCCAGAGTGCCCCTTTAATTAATTTAAAAACTCCAACCCACCAGGGACTTGCATGAGATCATGAATTGCGCGATACTTGTTCAGCCAGGTGACTCATAAGGCGCACTACACTTTGTACCTCGCTCCTCCAATATATACAAATGGATTTCCATTACCAATTATCCATGGTGCAGAGACTGATGAAAGGGAGTAAGAAGGAGCTCATCCATATGGAAGAGGAGGTGCGGCACTCTCACCGCCCAATGTAATCAGCTCCTCCGCACAACTAGCAGGAGACGTTCAAGTGTCTCTTCTTGGAATACATGAGATGTATAATTGTAGTCATTTCGATTCGGAGTGTTGTCCGGCTTATGTTAATGATGACATTATCGGCCGGATTCATAAGAGAGATGGATGGTTGGGAGCGGAGCCGCACAGAAACGTACTCATCTCCATCCATCTCAATCGTCCTGACATTCTCTCTACAGTCCTTCCAGGTTCAGGCTATGTTCACACTACGTAGGTTGTTACAACGGCCGTGATTTGTGCGGTACTTACGTAGTTCTGCCCTCTGAGGGAATCCCAGCCTGATGTATACACATGGGGGGGATTTATGAAGACCGGCATACAAGTACGCTGGTCTTATATGAAGCCCTGCCTCCTTTTTCCCAGCAGGATTCACTAAGAGTCGCACGCCTCTTAGTGAATCTGCCTGACCAGGCGCACAAATCTGCAAGTGTAGATTTGCGTCATGGTTTGCGCCTGCGAGCAGGCATAAATCATGATAAATGAGGCGCAAGAGGAGGCCACGCCTCCTCCCCGGCTCGTCACGCCCCCGCAAGCTCCCCCGCGAGCAGGGCGCACAGGAAGCATATGCCAGGGAGAAGGGGTGAATCTGCACCTCCTCCCTGGCGTACACCTCTGGCGTAACGTTTATAAATCCCCCCATAGTATACACTCCAGCCGGGACCCCTAGCAGCGCCGTAGAAAATGGACATGTCAGTTTTCTGCGGCTGCTATTCAATGAATAGCGGCCACAGAGAACCCTGTCAGTGCACACAATGGAGTGTGCGAGTCCGGCCGCACACTCCATTGTGTGCAGTTGGGAGTTGTGATGCGGACGCATTCTGATGCGCCTGTATCAGAACTTACCGGCGCTAAAGATTCGGCCGGGTCACAGAACAGCCGGTCTCATACTAGGTGTGACCATAGCCTCACATTGTTTCCCGCCTAAGTACGCAGCTCTAAAGTCACTTGTCGGGGCCGCAGTCTCCAGCGTAAGATCCTAGCAGAGATATAAGGAGGAACAATTGCAGGATTAGGGACTGGCGCGTTTTTTTGGGGGACAAATTAACTAGTTTTTCTCATCAAAATAACACTGGTCAAAATGGGAACCCAACTGGGTCGGGGAATAGTCTACAGTGTGAAAGCTTTGTAGACCACATTAATATAGTGAGAACATTCAACCACCACATCGTCCTTGGTCAGATACGAGCCCAGGACCCTTTCCCCCCATGCCGCAAAGCAACAATAAGCATGGGGCCACCATACTGCCCCATAAGGGCGCATCTCAGGGCCACCACCACCAAGGAAACCAAGGAAGCCTCTTAGCCAAGACCAATTCTTTCCATTTGCTCCTCAAGATGAGAACCCAACTGGGACAAGCAGTAGTTTACCACGTCAGGGCTATTCACACTATAGACCCCCGGCTAATTACCAACCAGTAATTTCTTTCCAGACAAACCGGCATGATGCGACGATGTCACCGAAATACACACGCAACCTAAAGACTCCTGGTTCCTGTGCACCATACAGTATGTTTGCCCTCTACTGATATAAAAAATAAATAAATAAATGTCAAAATTGGTAAACTTTTTTACAAAAATTTCCTTTCATTTTTGAAAAAATTGCATTTTATTCTTTTTTTAAATCATATCTACCTTCCGGACTGGGTTTCGCAGGCATGTGTCCCCGCGGTACAACGCCGTGCGGTAATCTAGGACACGTACTACGATATTCACAACAAATTGTATAAAATATGAATTTATTCCGTTGCCCCTTCTCTTTTTTTCTGCATTTTAACCAGGCGACATTCAATTTAATTTTTTTTTTTTTTTTTACTCTTGACTAATGGGAATATCTTTTCATTCTTTTTCAATATTTAGAGAACAATTTGCAGCGCTTCGGGCTTTTCCTTCTCTTTCCTTTCATGAAAAATAATGTAAAAGTGAAATGATGAAAGATATTAAAATGGAAACAACAATATTAAAGGTTGCCGCAATGAGATTTTCCTACATGAAAGCAAATCGTCCGCATTTCCATGAATTTATGTAAATCGCAGCTGCTTTGTACTCGGTGTAATTCCGGTGATCTCGGGGCACAATGTAAATTTTTTATGCTATAGAATTTTTTTCTCTTTCTTATTGTTACAATATGACATTCGGGTTTTCAATTATTTAAGGTTTTTTTCTTCTAATTAGCGCTCAGCGTATTGAAATTTACTGCAAGACAATTCCGTACAATTCATAGACAGACAATTTGTGAGTAGTGATTTGTAGTCGGCCAACTTGTCAATATGCTAATTAAAATGAATATAATTTTATAAGTGTATAAAAAGGCTAAATTGTCTTATTTTTATTCATGGCTATAGGTTTGATAAACATGTAAAGGGGTACTCTGGCAAAACTGTAATTACTTTTAAATCAAATGGTTTCAGAAAGTTAAATAGATTTGTAATTTACTATTAAAAAAGTCTTCCAGTACTTATCAGCTGCTGTATGTCCTACAGGAAGTGGTGTATCCCCTCCAGTCTGACACAGTGCTCTCTGCTGCCACCTCTGTCCATGTCAGGAACTGTCCAGAGCAGCAGCAAATCCCCATAGAAAACCTCTCCTGCTCTGGACAGAGGTGGCAGCAGAGAGCACTGTGACAGACTGGAAAGAATACACCACTTCCTGCATGACACACAGCAGCTGATAAGTACTGGAAGGTTTGAGTTGTTGTTTTTTTTTTTTATCTTTTATAGAAGTAAATTACAAATCTGTATAACTTTCTGACACCAGTTGATTTGGAAGAAAAAAAAAGAGGCATTTAATGATCTTTAAACATCTTTAACCCCTTCCCAACCCTATGAATTTCTCTGTCTCAGGTTTTTTCCTTTTTGCCCTTAAGTGCCTGTTCACACTATGGAATTTGCACGGAACTTCAAGTGGATGCTGGGGTGAGAAATTCTATTCAATGAATGGAACAGGCGGAACTTCAAGCGGAGTCCTCGGAATATTCTGCATAAGTTCCTTAAGGGTATGTTCACACTGAGAAATAAAAGAGGAAAGTTTTCTGCATTAAATCTTTTCTCTTTCAGCTCTGGCGGAATAGGTACGGAGTTTGAGCGGAAGTTGAAAAGGAAAATTTGAAGCCTCACTGACTTCTATGGGATTTCTCTGGCAGACATGTCAATTTTTTGGGCGGAAAGTGGATCCATGGTGGAACGTTCCGCGTGTACATTCCGCCGTGTGAACAGCAGAGCGGAAATCCCATTGTACACAAACAAGGGGACGTTGCTCTGTACATATTTCACGGACAGATTTTCAAGCAGAATATGTTTAAAATTAAGCGCATATTCAGCTTGAACCTCCTCGCCTATTCCTCAGTGTGAACATACCCCAAGACTTCTAATGTTTTTATTAATATTTTTATGACGGGTTACTTTTAGTGGGGCAGGTTGTACTTTTTACTGACATCCTTTCTTTTACCACATAACATATTATAAAGACAGATCCACCCCCCAACAAAGGTTTAAAGTGTCACTGTCGTTTGTTTTTTTTGTTTGTTTTTTTAGAAATCAATAGTCCAGGCGATTTTAAAAAACTATGTAATTGGGTTTATGAGGCAAATCTGCCATTATCTGCTTTCAAAAAGACTTTCCCAAGGTCCCCCTCCTCTCTCTCATCCACTGCTCATTATCAGGAAATCTCGACTCTTTTACATCAGTCGAGCCCTGTGTAACCTATGGAGAGGGGAGAGGGGAGGGGGGAGGAGGGAGATTAGTCACCAGCAGAGAACAGAGAACAAAGTATTACACAGCGGGACCTGTGTAAAAGCTGGTATTCAGAGGTCAGAGAGGTCAGTGCTGACTTTAGAGGAGATAGCCAGTGATGTAGCTGTAAATTCACTCTTTGTTGTCCTGTTTTGGTGCCTCATCTCCCTTCTCCCCTCCCCTTTCCATAGAGATCCATGAAGACAGGGGGGAGGGCTTCAAACCGGTTTTTCATGATAAAAATGCATTTTTCAGCTAATAAACCCAATTACAAAGTTTCTTAAAATTGCCTGTGCTATTGATTTCTGCAAAAATTTAAATGAAAGTGACACTTTAAAAGAAAAAAAAAATCCCACATCTAGTAAGGCCATTTGGAGCACTGGGGGAGGGGCTACCATCCCCAAAAGCACCGATCCGCCCCCTGCTGGCCTGTACCTTCTAATAATTATCAGTGGAGCGGCCCTCTGAGGGTGGGCCAGATCGATGCTCTTGCGGTGGTAGAAGACCAAACTTACTAGACATGGGATTAAACTGCAAAGTGCACAAAAATGGCGCTGAAGATGAAGGTAAGAGACATGTCTTAATCCTCGGCGTCCCATGCGCAGTAGGGATCTACCAGCAGGTTAGATTTGTCCCTTTAAGGAGGGTAGGTATCACTTGCACTATAAATTTTCTGCTAACAAAAAAGTCCAGTCCATGCACCAAAATTATCAATAGGAACACGGGCCCCGATCAATTTTGTACAATTTTTGCAGTTTTTTGGCTTAAAAAAGGTAGGGCCAGGGTCTGACTGCCGTACTGCTGTGCAATATTATTTGTGCAAAATAAAAGTAAAATGCACATGAACAATCAGATTAAAAAAGGCGCTAATATAACCCATGCCCCAACCACTCCCCCTCAGAGTGAAAAATAAAAAAAAAACTCCTAAAAATACCACAAACGGCATGATAAATGCTGCAAAAAATATACACTGTGCACAAAGATACCTTGTCCGCCAAAATAATGGCGCAAAAAAAATAATATATATGCCCCTAACTCTTTCCCAATGGGGGGAGATTTATCAAACATGGTGTGAAGTGAAACTGGCTCAGTTGCCCCTAGCAACCAATCAGATTCCACCTTTCATTCCTCACAGACTCTTTGGAAAATGAAAGGTGGAATCTGATTGGTTGCTAGGGGCAACTGAGCCAGTTTCACTTTACACCATGTTTGGTAAATCTCCCCCACTAGCTCAGTTGCCCCTAGCAACCAATCAGATTCCACCTTTCATTTTCCAAAGAGTCTGTGAGGGATGAAAGGTGGAATCTGATTGGTTGCTAGGGGCAACTGAGCCAGTTTCACTTTACACCATGTTTGATAAATCTCCCCCATTATACAACATACTAAATAGGCCTTGTAATGATGTAATCCAGGATATAATGTACAACAATGGAGATCTGGCGCGCGCCCTGCGGACTCTGATGCCTTTGTGCTTTTTATAGTAATGGGAGAACAAAGACTAAAAATGAAGGCACAAGTGTGTAAAGGGGACGTCCTTTACCATCACAATCTATTACACTCATCCAATTAAAGGAACAAAGAGCATAGGATCTGACCTCGGAGAGGTTCTATAGCTGTTTGGTGACCTATTGTTGTTCTATTGTTACTTTATGATCTGACAGCAGAGAATGAAGGAGCGGCCGCTATGGGAGGAATTGACACTATAGCGGATGGTTTGGGTCTGATTTTATTTTATTTTATTTTTTTTTGGGGGGGGTCTGAATTAAAGGAGAGCTCTGAGAAAAAAATTTAAATGAACTGGTACCAAAAAGTTATATTAATTTCAAAATTGATTATATTTTTTAGAAAAATCCAGTATTCCAGTACTTATCAGCTGCTGTAAAATCTGCAGGAAGTGGTGTATTATTTGCAGTCTGACACAGTGCTCTCTGCTGCCACCTCTGTCCATGTCCGGAACTGTCCAGAGCAGCAGCAAATCCCCATAGACAACCTCTCCTGCTCTGGACAGTTCCTGACATGGACAGAGGGGGCAGCAGAGAGCACTGTGACAGACTGGAGAGAATACACCACTTCCTGCAGGACATACAGCAGCTGAAAAGTACTGGGAGACAGGAGATTTTTAAATAGAAGTAAATTACAAATTTATAGAACTTTCTGACACCAGTTGATTTGAAAGAGATTTTTTTTGTGAACATTCCTTTTAAAGGTTCTGAATTAATTAAGAAGCCTGGGCTTCTGTCTGAATTTAGATGGGTTGGGATGGCGGGTGGTATCTACTCTCCCAGGATAGATGATGTTAGGAAAGAGATGGGTCAGGCTGTTGGATTTCAACTACCTGACCCTATGGTTCTTAGAGAGATAAGTTGCTGCCAGACTAGTTCCCTCTTGGCTAAGCCAGCTGTATCGGGGACCTAAGTCCATGCACATCTCCATGGGCAATGCCATAAAACTGTGAAAGGAACGCAGGGCTAAAATCGTACTGCATTTCCTTAAAGGGGTTATCCAGCGCTACAAAAACATGGACACTTTCTTCCAGATACAGCATCACTCTTGTCTCCAGTTCAGAAGTAGTTTGTAATTGAGCTTCATTTACTTCAATGGTACTGGGTTACAAAACCTGCACCCAAACTGGAGACAAGAGCGGTGCTGTCTCTGAAAGAAAGTGGCCATGTTTTTGTAGTGCTGGATAACCCCTTCAATTCCCAGGAACTGTGGTTTCCCTGTATCCGTACCCTATTTAATCAGAAATTGACGTAATAAACTAGTACAATAAATCATCATTTTATAAGATAGAAAAAGTTAATTTTTAAATATTATGGAATTCAATGTATAAACTGTATCCAGTGAAGCGATTAGCTCCCTCTACTGGTGGCCTCAGGTAGCTAAAATCTTATAATGTCCCTTTATGTGTGTGCAGGGAATCTGGAGATAAATGAGGAATAAATCAATGCAGAACACTGAACAAATACTCTACCTTGTTGTAAGGTGGACATTCCCTTGAAGCTGATGTAGCTGTGGAGATACATTGCTTTCACCGTCTGCTTTCCTCGCTCTCTTTGCCTCTCGTGCTGACTAATCTGAATTAGTCATGGAGTTGTTTTGGTTGAGCAGAAGACAGCCCCACGCTGCTCGCTCTCATTAAGATAAATGTTATTATTCATCTTGTAAGGAGTCTTTTCTCCCTCCGCGAGGGGTTCTAATGAGGAGCACCATTGGGCTTGTACGGGGTAATTACATCTATAGAACGCTATAGGTAATGAATGTTATAGTTTGGTATCACTCATCCGGCATATTAAATAGACAAAGCCTTCATTATGCATGCATGATATTTATCTGTCTTTTGTAACTATTAATAATACATAGAACTCGGCAGATGCAGAATCCTACAAGAACCGAATGAAAAACAAATAAAAATGTGCATTTCATAAAATTCCATTTGATTGTTAAAGTTCTGAATTTGTTTAACTTGTTCTCACTGCAGCGTCCAGGATCGGATAAAGATGGCTGACCGCGGTGGACGTGCCTCTGCATGGTTAGAGGTGGTACTGCAAAAAATTGTGAATAAAGGGTTGAAATTTTAAAAATTTCTTAGAGGCCTGAGGGTGTTACCAGCTTAGTTGCCTCCATAACCCATATAAACTAAATTGGAGAGTCCCAGTGACCATAGTTCCTTGCATCTATTTGGTGCTTTGCATGGTACAGCTGCTCTTACACGATCACTGTCATTTCACCCAACGTCCCTCCATGTGATCGCCTATGTGATTCCTAACATTTTTGAAAAACAAAAATGACTCCTTACCCCCAGAAAAACAGCTCAGAGGTCTTGGCCTCTAGATGCCTCACTTTGCTGTCTACTGTCTGTTGTCAGGGGAAATCTGTCAGTGGTAACATCTAGATCAGGACTGAACACAGGAGGTGGGGAAAGGGGCCTAGAATTTGCTATGTACCTGGAAGCTGAGCCTGCTGTCACCACCAGTAACATGTGGTAAATCGTCTCGTATGTTCCCCCCTTTTTGGTGCAGAACAAATGAGAATGTGAATACTTGAAACGATGATGAGAGGTAACGGAATGACACCCAGATGAGAGAGAAGACTCCGGACACTTGAGAAGGCAGATACAGCTGAAGACTTGAATACAGCAGAGCACCTGATCCACACTTCTAGTGGTGAAGTGGGACCTGCGACACGTCCAACTCCTCTGAGGCAGGGGAGAGACGACACACACCCTCCTTGCTTGGAAGCAGGGGAAAGACTCACTTGTTAGGAGGAAGTGGGAGGTCACATGGTTGCCCCTGGGTGTTGGCCCTCGGACCCAGGGGTAGCCCGTTTAACTGATAGCACTGGGAGCGGTAGTGTCCATGTCGCCTACAATGTGTGCAATAAGGGCGCTCAGGGGATCTAGGTCTTGGTGGAGGGGGACGATCGGGGCCCGAATACTCTGCGCCAGAGTCCTGTGGTGGAGATGTAGGATAGGCCCCTAGTAGCCCCCTTAGGGCTTTGCAGAGGGAGTCAACTACTTGAGTAAGGAGGTCAAGAGACACTGGTGAGTTAGCCGGGATAGACTGTTGTGTGGCCTGTATAGCGGAAACAGGTGGGGCCATAACTGACACTGGAGGTGAGGGGGTAGGTCCACACTGCTAGTGGTGAAGTGGGACCTGCGACACGTCCAACTCCTCTGAGGCAGGGGAGAGACGACACACACCCTCCTTGCTTGGAAGCAGGGGAAAGACTCACTTGTTAGGAGGAAGTGGGAGGTCACAAGGTTACCTCCTGGGTGTTGGCCCTCGGACCCAGGGGTAGCCCGTTTAACTGATAGCACTGGGAGCGGTAGTGTCCATGTCGCCTACAATGTGTGCAATAAGGGCGCTCAGGGGATCTAGGTCTTGGTGGAGGGGGACGATCGGGGCCAGAATACTCTGCGCCAGAGTCCTGTGGTGGAGATGTAGGATAGGCCCCTTGTAGCCCCCTTAGGGCTTTGCAGAGGGAGTCAACTACTTGAGTAAGGAGGTCAGGAGACACTGGTGAGTTAGCCGGGATAGACTGTTGTGTGGCCTGTATAGCGGAAACAGGTGGGGCCATAACTGACACTGGAGGTGAGGGGGTAGGTCCCACGGGCTCAGGAGGACTTGGACCCGTGGCGCAGCCAGCACAGGGGGAGTCAATGCCAACCACCCGTAAAGCCAGAGTCTTGAAGTCCAGGAAAGGCATGGTAGGGTTTTGGGCGGCTAGCATACGCAGCTGGCTCTGGATGAGTCTGGAGTCCACCCCCTCGATGAAGAGGTCAGTGATCATGCTCTCCACAGCCGCGGCATCTATGGTGTTAACTGGTCTCAAAGCCCTGTAGGCAGATTGAAGGGCCAGTGCATAGTCCCTAAGAGTCTCACCCGGCCTCTGTCGTCGGTCGTAGAATTTAAGGCGGACCTCCGTGGGGGACTGTACATCAAACTCCTTACTCAGCCGGGCCAGGATCTGTTGTACATCAGCCTTCTCCGTAGCGGGCCATGACCGCACCTCCTCTGCAGCGGGTCCTTCAAGTTGTCCTAGCAGCAACTGCACCTGCTGAGGGGGAGAGAGAGTGAGACAAGTTCGAGGGTGCGGGAGATTTTTTCTTTGAAAGCAGCCAACATGTGGGGTTCCCCTTTATAGCTGGGGAGATTGGCAGGCCCAATGAAGAATGGTATCGCTGTGGTAGCCATAGCAATGGGAGCCGCGGGTGCAGTCCGGGCCATGGGCGGACTGCCGGGAAGGGAGCAGAGATGATGAGAGGCTGCAGGATCAGCAGACACCGACAGACAGGGTGTCCGGGACTGGAGGTGGACAGGCCGGAAGTCAGATCCGGTGCTTCGGGCTTTCCGGACACAATTTTCTTCCCCCTGCAACAGAGGCTCGGAAGACGCAGGGCCGGGGGCGGGGCTTGAACGGAGCGCGCGCACGCACGAAGGCAGTGCGTCGCCAGCTGGCTTAACCCCTTAGTAGGCCACAGCGCGGCAATGGCAGAGTCTCTTGGGGGTTGTAGTACAGTTTTGGGGGCACACAATGCGATCGTAATCCTGTTTGTGACGCCAAATGCGATGCCCTGGCCCCTGGGGGCCACTTCCGCAGTGCTGGTGTTATGAGCGGGCAATAACCGGGGTAGCTGCAGAGTTTATACTTGTCACGGTATAGGCCTCAGGGCGGCACAGCTGTAGGGCCGGTCTGTGGAATCTGTGGGTTATGATGGGCATGCAATTCTTCGCTGCACCTAGTCAGGGCACCAGTTAGTGGACACCAATGCCAGGGTTCAGTAACAGCGGTTTTATTATAGATGAGGTAACTAGTAGTAACAGTTCTGTCCGGTTGCAACCGGGTATATAGCAGGCTTTGACAAACAAGGCAGGAGCTGCATAGGCTGGGAGAACACGTGCTGGATGATGGGAGTAGGAGTATGAGAGAAAGTAGCTTTGCTGGGTGGATTAGCTTGAGAATAATACTTGCTGTGAATACTTGAAACGATGATGAGAGATAACGGAATGACACCCAGATGAGAGAAGGAACTCCGGACACTTGAGCAGGAAGATACAGCCGAAGACTTGAATACAGCAGAGCACCTGATCCACACTTCTAGTGGTGAAGTGGGACCTTCGACACGTCCAACTCCTCTGAGGTAGGAGAGACACGACACACACCCTCCTTGCTTGGAAGCAGGGGGAAGACTCACTCGTTAGGAGGAAGTGGGAGGTCACATGGTTGCCCCTGGACAGAGCTAGTCGGCCATTGGAGGAACCATGGTTACAGAGCACTGGCCCGGTCACGTGATCAGCAGCCTTGCATACCACTGTACAATGTAATAATACACAGGAATATATAAGAATATGCATGAGAATACACATAACCAGAGAATACTAGGGGAGTACTAGCAGCAGTTGCAGTGCAAACACTTACCAAAACAGGCATTGACATAGCAATAGAAATGAGCATAATAGGAGTAGTAGTCTGCATGGTCTGGGACACTGCAAAGACTTTCTTCAGCAAGGCCTTTGGGACTAACTTCCTTGGCCACTATTGGCCAACAATGGACCCCAATCCCCCGGGTAGGTGGGTGTGCCACACTTGGGTCCCTTCCCATCAAACAGTTTTGATACATTCTATGGACCTCCGATAGCGATGATTTGCCTTCTTCTTTGGTGGATGCACAGATACTGTATAGTTCTTCAGTACTGGGATTTTTTGTTCCATAGAAGAATTTCTTCAAAAACATCAGAACTTTAAAAACTATTAATAATTAAAAATTAAATAGAATTGTAATTAAATACCGATACTTCCTTTGTTTCCAGAACTAAATCCTAACACATCACGTTTTAACCCTGGACCTTCAGAAGCTGAAAACCCGACTCTGAGTCCTCCTGAGATCTCATCGATCTATGATCTTTCTGCTCCCGCTAAGAAACATAATAAACTGTTATGAGATTGTTTTTCCAAGGGGAATCTAGAAAACGTTTTTTTTTTTTTTTTTTTTAAATCTACATAAAATTCCTTTTTCTACCACACTGCAGAGCTAAGACATTTTATTTCACAATATGGAAAGCAAGGAGAATTAGGAGTCCTATCCGTGATGCCCTGCTAGATGGAAACCAATGAGTACACTAACCCAATAGGCTTAGGATAACCAACTATGTACACTAAAATGGCCATGTAAAACCTCTTCATATATCAAAGTGGACAACGGGATTTTGTATGGCTCCTTCTCGGTAGCGGGAAAGAGCTCTAAGTAAAGATCTTTGGCCCAGTTAGAAACACCAACAGTGCTCACGTGCCCCCATCGGTAAGTGGAACCGGTAATACCTTTCATTCTTCTTTTTTTTTTTTTTATGGAGCATCCAATTCTGTGGCCATGAGGTTAGCTGATGGCTTCTTCCAGTTACTCATTCTAAGCCACAGGAAAGAGCCTTTGAGGACTGTCCTTTGACCAGTTACAAGCACCGAAAAAATGAGTCTAAGTAGCTGGAGGAAGCTGTCACCCAACCCCTTGATCATTAAGATGGGTGCTCCATCAAGAAATCGAAGCCTTACCTGTTCTGTATACTTGATCTTTTGATACAGCTATCACATAAGTGGCCAAGGGGTTACGTAAGGGCTTCTTCTGGCTGCTTTGACTCATTCTAAGCTATTGTTATGAATAGTGTTAAGCATGAACTTAAATGTTCAAGTGCTCGTTACTCAAGTGAAGCATTCTTCAATGCCTGAGTGCTCAACTTGAGTAACGAACCCCTTCGAAATCAATGGGAGATTTTTAATCTGCATTTAATCTGCTCATTAGTGGAGTGAAGGGTGTTTGGTTAAACCATTATATTTCTTCATTCTAATTTTTGTATATTTCATTCCTTGAAAGTCTCCCGCTCACTGACAGCCTGCTCAGCCAATCACTGAGCTGTGCCACCATAGCCAGTGATTTGCTGAGCGGGCTGTCACTGAGCGGGGGATTGGAGTCGGCTCTGGAGGGCATTGGGAGAAGCATGGGCTGGTAAATACAGTATGGCTGCTTTATTGTTTTTTTTTTCATTAAAAGTACACAGTTCCAGAGCTCCAAGAGTTATAAAGATGCCAGGAGCTCCGAAACTGTTTAAATATTCACTCCACTCTACCGACACTCTGTGTCAGTACAGTAGCGTTGATTTTTAAAAAGCATCCTGAGGTGCTCGGCCCAATTGAGCTCCATCCAGCAGGCTGATGCTCTATCAAGCACAATGCCCGACCAAGCATGCTCCCTGAATACTAGTCATGAGCTCACATGCCCCTTCTTCAATAGTGACTCACTCTTCTTCCTCAGCAACCTGCTTTAATGTCCACAGTGTTGGACATGAGAGCAGGAGGCAGTGCAAACAGTCCAGTTTGGGTTCAGGCATGCCAGGCTAATCAGGCTTGGCATCTAGGTGCACTAGTTACACAAGCAGACTCTATAACCTTCACTAGTGTTACCAAGTATTTCCAGGATCATGACTTTCTGCTTTGTTGCCAGACTATGCCTTTGCCTGCCATTTGGACGCTACTCTCCTGGTTGGACCTTAACTTGTTGTGTGTTTTTGTCTCTAGTTCTGTGTATTCCCTCTGGGTTTGACCCCAGGCTTATACTGTATATTTTCTGGTTTAGTCCCTATTGGATCTGTCTGGTTTAGATCCAGTTTTGTCTGACTTCCCTCGTATAGCATAAGCCCCGTGCATTTGGTCAGTCTAGGAACCGCCACCCAGTTGGAGCTACCAGTTAAGGCCAAACATCCAAGTAGCTAGGGACAGTGGTTGGCCATAGGCTATATCCATATTTCCTGGACTCCCTAGGGCTACATCCAACTTCTTCAGCCACAGGTAATCAAATGCTGAACGTTCAGACTCAGTTGAGTTGTGTTAATCTCTGTTGAGTTTGTATCATGAGAAATTGGACTTCTTAACTAGATTTAAGATAAAGATGGACACGTTTTTCGTCAATTTGTGTGAATCAGATTTTGTCGAATTGTCTTATTAGTATACCAGTCATTGGACAAACTAATTGTCAGGAAGGGAATGGAAAAGACACGGAGACAAGTGCAGTCTTAGTCTGGCAGCCGCCCCAGCTGTCCCTACCTACTTGCCTCAAACAGTACTAAGAATTACCGGGACAACTGGTCGAGAAACCTTACATTGAAATAAGTGCAATACAAAAACAAAACAAACAAAAGACAAACAAACACAATATAGAATGGTCAGGGAACAAGGTCAGCAACAGCCGGGCATAGAAGGTACCAAATCAGAATCCAGATGGCAAGGTCAGGGTGCAAAATCCAAAAGGTCAGAACAACAACAATAGTAAGTCAGGAGAATGCTAGGTCAAGGCACAAGGCACTATCACAGGCACTGGACTGAGACCAGGGTAAACAGGAATCTAGGTGCTGACAGCTAACTGGCTAGGTCAGCTGTCAGTCACCATCAAGGGAAACCGATCGGGGGTGGTGAGGCCCCGACTGCGGCAATACACAAAAGAATAGATAAACACAGCAGGCTGGTGTCCGAGGACGCTATGGGCAGGTCCCCAGCAACCAGTCCCACTCAACAGCAGAGCATGATAACATCAGAGCGCGGCCCGAGATCTGAACGTGCAGGGCGGCTGCTAAGGACGCCGTCGGCATGCCCCCAGCAACTGTTCCTGCTCGTTGCGAAAGACGCCGTTGGCGTCATTCTCAAGTAAGCCGCGTGCCTCGGCAGAGGCAGAGACCAAGCGAGATTCCTACCGTTGACCCAATTGGAAGACCTTCATGTACACTGGTCCTAAGATTTAGTAAGACCAACTGGCCCATTACACTATATGAGTGGAGTCGATTTTGCTTTCTGTAGCTTCCTGGTGTTTATTCACGTAAAAAGAACGATACAAACGTAATCCCCAAGACCACAATTCTCTCGTCTTGATGAAGAGGTGGACCAAAATATCTATTCAGATGCGTGATTCATTCTGTAAAGGTTATAAAAGCAGATTTTAGCTGAAATTGGAATTTTTACACTCCTTCCACCGTTCCTTGTCATTATTATGCATAGCAGGCGCCTAGATCTACAACCCCCACAGAAGAAACATTTCAATTTCTAGAAGCTGTAACCAGATTAAATATTCCAAAAATCCAAAAATAACCCATTGTGTTCATTAGAATTATTTATAGCCGAATGTATAGGTGGCTTACAGCGTTAGCGTAATTCTTTGTGCGAGGATTTGTTTAGTGTGGTTAGAAATCTTCGAGCTCTTAGGAGTTTAAAGACTAAAAATACTAAACAAATGGTAAATAATGTACAGGAATAGGTAGGACCTGGCAATGGAAATTACTCAGCCCCTGTACGGGAACAGTAGAGACTCCAAGCCCGATATTAGGACCATTAACCTCTAATTGGTTCCCCATATACATTTGGTGGCCCCATCAAAAACCATTCGTAATCATAAGGACTGGAGATAAATGAAATGGTTTGGAGTGAATCAGATTCATTCTGAATTTTCCAAAAAGAAAAAAATCATATTCATTTAAATTCATGATTTCTAATTTTCATTGGTCCAAACTGTATTGGAGCAGAGACTCCTGTCAAAGACAGGCGTCCCTGCTCCTGTACAAGGTAGGAGTCCTTATACTTACTGAGGCATACCTAGAATAATTGCCAATGCTGTATACATTGCTACTTACACTTTATGTACAATGCTTTATGTACAATGTATGCCTAAAGATTTAAAGGGAACCAATCATCTGGGCTGTGACTAGTCTCTAGTCTCTCAGTCTCTGTCCTGTCAGCGCACTCTGCCCCGTAGAGCGCACTGACAGGACATAGAGCCGTGACTAATCACAGCCCAGATGACTAGTTCACAACTTTCGCCCTGTCTTGCGTTCTAGATGAAAAAGTATTTTACCGCACATGAAGACCAAGGAGCCCGGATCCCCCAACACCACTGGAGAGCCGGCTGCGAGGTGCAGTCGTTCTGGGAGCACAATCAGCACAAATGTTCTGATTGGTTACCTTTAATATTCTCTAATAAACAGTGCCACCCAATATACCTAAAGGAGTAAGGACTCCTGTCAAAGACTGGTGTCCATGTTTCTCTGCAATAAACAATGATGCGTATGCATGGCTGCTTACTGTTCTAATATATATACAGTATGGCTGTGAGTCACTGAGCAACACGGCAAACAGTACATGCCTCCTGCTCATTATGTTTAGGTGCACCAACAGTGATGTGAACGCCAGTGGTGGATTAAACTTAGAGAACCATAGGCCCCGAGCTATTCACGCAATTCCCCAACATGCCATATAAATAGTTCACCTTAGCCACTGCCCTTTTCCAAGAAATTTCCTTTAAAGCTTTAACGTTTAACGTTAAAGTTAATTTGGCCTATAGTGCGCCCACAAATAGATAATTCCCCCAATAGTGGCCCCACAAATAGTTAATTCCCTCAATAGTGGCCCCACAAATAGTTAATTCCACCAATAGTACTACCACAAAGGTGACCCGACAAAGTTAATTCTCCCAGTAGTGCTACAATAGTGCCCCCATAAACAGGGCTGTCTTAACAGCATTATGGGCCCCTGGGCAGAGGTGCGAATTGGCCCCCCCCCAACCGCCACCATCAAATCCCCCACATCTTTGCATATAGTGCCCCCCATAGTAGCCAATCCCCCCATATAGTGCCCCCCATAGTAGCCAGTGCCCACATAGTAGCCAGTGCCCCCCATAGTAGTCAGTGCCCCCATAGTAGCCAGTGCTTCCCATAGTAGTCTGTGTCCCTATAGTAGCCAGTGCCCCCCTTAGTAGCCAGTACCCCCATAGTAGCCAGTGCCCCCCATAGTAGCCAGTGCCCCCATAGTAGCCAGTGCCCCCCATAGTAGCCAGTGCCCCCATAGTACCAGTGCCCCCCATAGTAGCCAGTGTCCCTCATAGTAGCCAGTGCCCCCATAGTAGCCAGTGCTCCCCATAGTAGCCAGTGCCCCCATAGTAGCCAGTCCCCTTCATAGTAGCCAGTGCCCCCCATAGTAGCCAGTGCCCCCATAGTAGCCAGTGCCCCCATAGTAGCCAGTGCCCCCCATAGTAGCCAGTGCTCCCCATAGTAGCCAGTGCCCCCCATAGTAGCCAGTGCTACCCATAGTAGCCAGTGCACCCATAGTAGCCAGTGCTCCCCATAGTAGCCAGTGCCCCCCATAGTAGCCAGTGCTCCCCATAGTAGCCAGTGCCCCCCATAGTAGCCAGTGCCCCCCATAGTAGCCAGTGCTCCCCATAGTAGCCAGTGCTCCCCATAGTAGCCAGTGCCCCTCATAGTAGCCAGTGCCCCCTTATAGTAGCCAGTGCTCCCCATAGTAGCTAGTGCCCCCCAAAACAACAAACCAGTTACCCTTCCACCGGCCCCAGCAGCTGATGTCTACCGTCAGCGCGCCACTCCCGTCATCCTCCGGGCACAGGCAGTGGGGTACGGAGAGACTGCCTGTACCGGAAGTGTCCGGCTGCACGACACATCCAGGACACAGGCAGCGTCTCTGTACCCCGCTGCCTGCCCCGGAGGATGACGGGAGTGGTGCGCTGCCGGGAGAGGAGCTGCTGGGGCCGGCGGACGGGTGAGTTCCTGGACCGCCCGCCCCTTCTATCGCTGCTTAGCTGAGCCGAGCAGAAGCCCAGGAAAGTGCTGCTCATTGCACTTTCCTGGGCCTCTGATCGGCTGTCAGCTGAGAAGCGATAGAAGGGGCGGGCGGAGGGGGTCGCTCAGGGCCGCTCACTATGCATATGCTTAGTGAGCGGCAATAGAGGGGGCGGGCAGAACGGCTTCCTTGCGCTGCTCAGCACTGCTTAGAAGCCGTCTTCACTTTATAGGACGCACTTAGTTTTATAAGTGCGTCTTATAAAGCTAAAAATACAGGTCACAGAGGGCAGGGGGCCCCCTAGGACGCAAGGGCCCCCCGGGCAGCCGCCTACCCTGCCCAATGGATAAGATAGCCCTGCCCATAAATAGTTAACCCCCCAATAGTGGAAGACTGGGAGACTAGGTTGAACTTACTTTTCCTGGCTCCCACAACGCGGCTCCTGTGGCTGCAGGCTGCGTTGGCGCAGGACATGCAATGATGATGTGCCGGGACGTGATTTATTCACTCCTAGGCCGCAGGCTGTAAACCGCCTACAGCCTAGAAGATTATATTATAGTATAATATCCACTGCGACGTCCTGTGCGCCAATTTAAGGAAATGAATTGATTTCCTCTGTGGGTCAAAAATCCTCTAGAAGGATGAGAACCTGCTCTGTGCTGCCCCCTAGTGGAGGTAACTTTTCCGCAGATGCTTGACCCGGTTAATAGCCGCAGAACATGACTTATTAGATGAGATAGAATTAGTTAATTAAAAGTTGTTAATTTCATATTTTTATTTTCCAAGTAACATAAAAATAACTTCTAGTGTAAGATCTGAATCCTGCAATCTGCTTCTATCAGCCGTGCGGCTCTGTATTCGGTGTCACAGCTTTTGCTAATTTTTTTTTTTATAGATTTGGTGTTAGTTGAAGATGTGGCGCCCAATTACTAATATAATTTGCATAATCTAAAAATATAAGGGTGCGTTTACACAGAGAGATTTATCTGACAGATTTTTGAAGCCAAAGCCAGGAACAGACTATAAACAGAGAACGGGTCATAAAGGCAAGACTGAGATTTCTCCTCTTTTCAAATCCATCTGTCAGATAAATCTGTCTGTGTAAACGCACCATTAGTGAATTCGCTTAGTGATATTTATTAGTTGTACAAGTCATTGAACTCCAGTAATATAGCTTCTCTCTCCCAGAGACAGCGCCACTCTTGTCCTCAGTTTATGTATAGTATTTCAGCTCGGTTAAACTGAAGTGAAAGGAGTTGTAATACCAGACACAACCTGAGGACATGTTTTTCTAATTCTGGATAACTCATTTAAAGGGATACTTCTGCAAAATTCATTTTCTTTTAAATCAAATGGTGTCAGAAAGTTATATAGATTTGTAAATTACTTCTATTTAAAAATCTCCAGTCTTCCGAAACTTATCAGCTGCTGTATGTCCTGCTGGAAGTGGTGTATACTTTCCAGTCTGACACAGTGCTCTCTGCTGCCACCTCTGTCCATGTCAGGAACTGCCCAGAGCAGCAGCAAATCCCCATAGAAAACCTCTCCTGCTCTGGACAGTTCCTGATATGGACAGAGGTGGCAGCAGAGAGCACTGTGTCAGACTGGAAAGAATACACCCCTTCCTGTAGGGCATACAGCGGATGATAAGTACTGAAAAATGGGAGATTTTTTTTAAACAGACGCAAATTACAAATTTATATAACTTTCTGATACCAGTTGATTGGAAAGATTATTATTTTTTTTTTTAATGGGGTACCCCTTTAAAATGATAGGTGCTGTACCTGGGTGACATCTTCTTAATTGTGGCGTACTGATCAGTGATTACAGCAGCTGGAGGCCTGCTATAGTGAATTTGCTAATAGAGTCTATCTCAGGCAAAGGCTACTAGCTGACCATGTGATTTATTATAAAGGTTTCCTAGAGAAACTTAAAAAGTGTAAAAAAAAGAAAAAAAATCAATATAAAAAACCCTATTCATGTTGTTTCAAATAAAAAAAATAAATAAAAAATAAACATATTTGGTATAGAGCAATTTAATATGAATGAATATTTACTGTTTTTTATGTATTAATTTATTTTATTATCATTGTATTTTTATTTTTTATTATTATTATTATTATTATTATTATTATTATTATTATTATTATTATTATTATATTTTTGGCTATTTTAGTGACATCTTTATTGTAGTTATAAGATGCAATGTGGTTGTAATATGAACCTTGAGGACACCTGGTGAGTCCCCCTTCTCTGCGGCAGTGTATATAGCAGCCAGGGTTAGAATCTATGTATATACATCAGTTATAATAAATCATCTCGGCCTGGAGATAAATGACAATCCATTATAAAGTCACAACAATGGTGCATTATGCACGAGACATAGAACCACACAGATTTATCTTATCCCCTGTAAATATCGCTGACCACACCAGATTTCCCAGGAAAAATGTTCATTTTTAAAGGTCAGAGACGTGTGAGTGTGAGCATTTCTAAGGTTAGACGTGAGAGGATCCTACAGGGCACCGGAAAGTTTGGCGGCCAATGACAAGCGAAAAGTATCTGGAGGAACACAATTTGCATCTATAGATCGACTATAGGGGCCACCTCTGCATGTTCAATATCTTATCCAAAAACCATAGATGAAAATTTTTGAGCATGACCCCATAGGGCCCTATTACATGGAGCGATAATCGGCAGAATAGAGACAACGATCAGCTGATGAAACGATCGTTTCTTTAGGTCCAGACCTAAAACCATTGGGCATTGGGCGCGCATTGCTACATGTAATAGTGATGCACTATGAAGGTAATGTATAAAAAGTTTAGGGCAAGGGCTGCACGGACATTGCTAACGATGTCCGTGCAGCCCTTGCTAAATAATAATCAAGCCATGTAATAGGCTCAGTAAACGAGAGTAAACTTCCCGAACCAAGATTCGTTTCAAACTTTGCAAAAAGTTTGGTTCGGTATTGCAGCAAACTTTTAGCAAAATTCAGAGCAAGTTCGGAAAGATAGAGGTAACACCTCTTAAAAAAAGAAAAAAACTTTTTTCACCTGTCCTCGCTCTCCTGGTGTCCTCCAGGTCTCCGGTGTCTTCAATCGCCTCCATTCTGTTTATTCAATCACTGACTGAGACAGGACAGCACCACGGCCAGTGATTGGCTGAGAGTGACAGCCCCCTCAGCCAATCACTGGCCGATTCCCTGTCCCATCTCAGTCAGTGACCGGCTGAACAGGATTTTGGTGGCTGCAGGGGACACAGGACATGCTACTCTGGGATCTCACTGATGGCTGCCGGCTGTCATCTTCATCTGGAATCGAGTCATGTACCCGGCTCTCTTAACTGCAACGTCACAGGTTGGCTAAGAAATTGCCTGCTCAGCCAGTCAGTGATGGGGGCGGTGTCCTGCCCTGGTCACTGATTGGCTGAGCAAGCAATCACTCAGCCGGGTATGTGACATTGCACCTAGAAGAGCTGCAGGAACACACCGGCGGCTGTCAACAGGTCTACAGGGCACAGGGATAGGTATGGTTACTTATTTATTACTTGTTTATTATTTTTCCGCACCCCTCAGCCTGTCTCTGCCTTTTTCCTTTTCGTGGGACTTCTCCTTTAAGGTTTCGTTTGGCCGACCAAAGTTTGACCAACCTGCCGACCCGAACTTTGAAAAGTTTCTCTAATCTCTAATTATAGATAGAATATTAATAGAATAGAGACCCCCCCCCCCCCAATTAACCCATAATTCCCGTACAGGGTTTTGCTTTCTCTACATCAGTCACGTCAGTCATATATACTACAGTATACGCTCGCCTTTACATTCTTTCTCTGTTTTTAGCATTTTTTTTCCTAATCTACATAAAATTACATTCAATCTGATGAAAAAGCCTCAAAGTAAATTGGTCCCAACAAGCGCTCAGTCACTAAATAAGTCATGTTTGCAAAACTGTGAGAAATCCATAAACTAGGATGCTCTCCGCCAATTACATGAATTACTATAACAGCGAAAACCGAAAATGGAAAGAACGGATGTCGCTTCACTTACTCACCGAAAACACTGAATACCGAAAACACTGAATAAAGCCAATATTGCCAGGAAGGAGGCGGAAAGTCGGGGAAACGGAGGAGGGTTACCTGTCTGATGTCTACACTGAGCGACATCTTGTTCTTTAGTAGCAGAGGCTCGTACTTCTGGTGATGATGATGGTGGTGAAGTTGATGCTGATGATGATGGTGGTGATGATGATGATGGTGATGGTGGTGATGATGATGGCGATGATGATGGTGATGATGATGATGATGATAGTGATAATGATGGTGATGATGGCGATGTTGATGCTGGTGATAGTGATGATGATGATGGTGATGGTAGTGATCATAGTGATGATGGTGACGATGATGGTGATGGTAGTGATCATAGTGATGATGGTGATGATGATGGTGGTGATGATGATGATGATAGTGATAATGATGGTGATGGTGATGCTGCTTATAATGATGATGGTGATGTTTATGCTGATGATGATGGTGATGGTGATGATGATGGTGATGGTGATGATGGTAATGATAGTGATTATAGTGATGATGGTGATGATGTTGATGGTGGTGATGATGATGGCGATGAATGTGATGATAGTGATGATTATGATGGTGATGATAGTAATTTAATTTGATTAAAAATAAATAAATAAATAAATTAGTTTACTGGCTATTGTCCTGAAAAAAGACATAAAACACACTTACTAGGCCGCCAATATTGTCTAATTAAACAGAAAAAGTAGAAAATCTTTGTATTCAAAAAAACGCACACGAGGGAAATTTATCGAGGGCTTTTTGCCTATTAGGTGAATAATTGT
The DNA here is from genome assembly GCF_027789765.1 of Dendropsophus ebraccatus. Taxonomy (NCBI): domain Eukaryota; kingdom Metazoa; phylum Chordata; class Amphibia; order Anura; family Hylidae; genus Dendropsophus; species Dendropsophus ebraccatus. The sequence goes on from NC_091455.1 coordinate 12,649,353, forward strand.
TTTTTTCTGATTCTACCTATGAACCAGTATTCAATGGGCAAATAGTTATATGCAACTTTTTTTTAATCGGCCTATCTTGATTATTATGAGTAAAAATTCTCATAATCCGGGATTAGCGCCCAATTCACTTATCGAAAACTGGTGCAGGCTTTACATCTGGTCAATACTGGTGCGGGCCTACGTCTGGTCAATACTGGTGCAGGCCTACGTCTGGTCAATACTGGTGCAGGCTTACGTCTGGTCAATGCTGGTGCAGGCTTACGTCTGGTCAATACTGGTGCAGGCTTACGTCTGGTAAATACTGGTGCAGGCTTACGTCTGGTCAATACTGGTGCAGGCCTACGTCTGGTCAGTACTGGTGCAGGCTTACGTCTGGTCAATACTGGTGCAGGCCTCCATCTGGTCAGTACTGGTGCAGGCTTACGTCTGGTCAATACTGGTGCAGGCTTACGTCTGGTCAGTACTGGTGCAGGCTTACGTCTGGTCAATACTGGTGCAGGTTTACGTCTGGTCAATACTGGTGCAGGCTTACGTCTGGTCAATACTGGTGCAGGTTTACGTCTGGTCAATACTGGTGCGGGCCTACGTCTGGTCAATACTGGTGCAGGCCTACGTCTGGTCAATACTGGTGCAGGCTTACGTCTGGTCAATGCTGGTGCAGGCCTACGTCTGGTCAATACTGGGGCAGGCTTATGTCTGGTCAATACTGGTGCGGGCCTACGTCTGGTAAATACTGGTGCGGGCCTACGTCTGGTCAATGCTGGTGCAGGCTTACGTCTGGTCAATACTGGTGCAGGCCTACGTCTGGTCAATGCTGGTGCAGGCTTACGTCTGGTCAATACTGATGCAGGCTTTACGTTTGGTCAATACTGGTGCAGGCCTACGTCTGGTCAATACTGGTGCAGGCTTACGTCTGTTCAGTACTGGTGCAGGCTTACATCTGGTTAATACTGGTGCAGGCTTACGTCTGTTCAGTACTGGTGCAGGCTTACGTCTGGTCAATACTGGTGCGGGCCTACGTCTGGTCAATACGGGTGCAGGCTTTACGTTTGGTCAATACTGGTGCAGGCTTACGTCTGGTCAATACTGGTGCAGGCTTACGTCTGTTCAGTACTGGTGCAGGCTTACGTCTGGTCAATACTGGTGCGGGCCTACGTCTGGTCAATACGGGTGCAGGCTTACATCTTGTTAGTACTGGTGCAGGCTTACGTTTGGTCAATACGGGTGCAGGCTTACATCTGGTTAGTACTGGTGCAGGCTTACGTCTGGTCAATACTGGTGCAGGCTTTACGTTTGGTCAATACTGGTGCAGGCTTACATCTGGTTAATACTGGTGCAGGCCTACGTCTGGTCAGTACTGGTGCAGGCTTATGTCTGGTCAGTACTGGTGCAGGCTTACGTCTGTTCAGTACTGGTGCAGGCTTACATCTGGTCAGTACTGGTGCAAGCTTACGTCTGGTCAGTACTGGTGCAGGCTTACGTCTGGTCAGTACTGGTGCAGGCTTTACGTTTGGTCAATACTGGTGCAGGCCTACGTCTGGTCAATACTGGTGCAGGCTTACGTCTGGTCAATACTGGTGCAGGCTTTACGTTTGGTCAATACTGGTGCAGGCTTACATCTGGTTAATACTGGTGCAGGCCTCCATCTGGTCAGTACTGGTGCAGGCTTATGTCTGGTCAGTACTGGTGCAGGCTTACGTCTGTTCAGTACTGGTGCAGGCTTACATCTGGTCAGTACTGGTGCAAGCTTACGTCTGGTCAGTACTGGTGCAGGCTTACGTCTGGTCAGTACTGGTGCAGGCTTTACGTTTGGTCAATACTGGTGCAGGCTTACGTCTGGTCAATACTGGTGCAGGCTTACGTCTGTTCAGTACTGGTGCAGGCTTACATCTGGTTAATACTGGTGCGGGCCTACGTCTGGTCAATACTGGTGCGGGCCTACGTCTGGTCAATACTGGTGCAGGCCTACGTCTGGTCAGTACTGGTGCAGGCTTACATCTGGTTAGTACTGGTGCAGGCTTACGTCTGGTCAATACTGGTGCAGGCTTTACGTTTGGTCAATACTGGTGCAGGCTTACGTCTGTTCAGTACTGGTGCAGGCTTACATCTGGTCAGTACTGGTGCAGGCTTACGTCTGGTCAGTACTGGTGCAGGCTTTACGTTTGGTCAATACTGGTGCAGGCTTACGTCTGGTCAATACTGGTGCAGGCTTACGTCTGTTCAGTACTGGTGCAGGCTTACATCTGGTTAATACTGGTGCGGGCCTACGTCTGGTCAATACTGGTGCGGGCCTACGTCTGGTCAATACTGGTGCAGGCCTACGTCTGGTCAGTACTGGTGCAGGCTTACATCTGGTTAGTACTGGTGCAGGCTTACGTCTGGTCAATACTGGTGCAGGCTTTACGTTTGGTCAATACTGGTGCAGGCTTACGTCTGTTCAGTACTGGTGCAGGCTTACATCTGGTCAGTACTGGTGCAGGCTTACATCTGGTCAGTACTGGTGCAGGCTTACGTCTGGTCAGTACTGGTGCAGGCTTACGTCTGGTCAATACTGGTGCAGGTTTACGTCTGGTCAATACTGGTGCAAGCTTACGTCTGGTCAATACTGGTGCAAGCTTACGTCTGGTCAGTACTGGTGCAGGCTTACGTCTGGTCAGTACTGGTGCAGGCCTACGTCTGGTCAGTACTGGTGCAGGCTTACGTCTGGTCAGTACTGGTGCAGGCTTACGTCTGGTCAGTACCAGGGGAATTTGTTTGCGACCTTTTTACTTAGGGCAGCTTTTCCGTAAATCACACAGAACATCCTGGAACAAAATAAACACTGACTCACATTAGAATAGCCGCACACATTAGTACATGTCCCCCAAACTACTTAACTTTCAATGTCATGTCCGCATATACTCAAAATTACATCGGAAAGGAAAGTTATTGTGTTGTGTAGAGAGGGCTCTCTCTATACTTCCTTAGCCACGATCAAAAATATTTTGCCTTTCATTGATCGTTTATTTAAATCTGACCCTAAAATCATTGTTAATCGTTCACTAATCGTTCGCTGTAATTCTAAATCGTTCCTTCTTTTGATGGGATAAGATGGGGTAAACGATCGTAGTAACGATCATTGTAACGATTGTAACTAACGACTAGCGCTCCGTGTAATATGGTGACCGATTTCTGGTTAACGATAAACAATCTAATTTGTGACCGTTTATTGTTGATCGGTTATCGTTAAAAATCACTGTTCAGAGCAGCAGCAAATCCCCATAGAAAACCTCTCCTGCCCTGGACAGTCCCTGACATTGACAGAGGTGGCAGCAGAGAGCGCTGTATCAGAATGGAAAGAATACACCCTTCATGCAGGACATACAGCAGCTGATAAGTACTGGAAGACTGGAGATTTTTGAATAGAAGTCATTTACAAATCTGTATAACTTATAATTATAAAATAATATTTTTCATTGGAGTGCCCCTTTAATGGACAGATCAGTGCCCTAAATTGCGATCGGGAAAGCACACCCATTATCATGGCAGCCCCAGCCTTCTGCTAAGTTTTCATGTTTGCCATGAATTGGCCTACAGCAAGCATTACCAATAGAATGGATCTAAGGTATAAATGCAATACCATGCAAAATTAGGCCATGTTCACACATGGTATAACACCGGCCATTCTGTGACCTGGCCAGATAACAGAACAGCCGGTGTTACTGAAGATTTTCCTGGCTGGTACTGCAGTACCGGCCAGATGATCCTCATTCCTTATAAATGTGGATGTGGGCGCACTGGTGCGCGCCCGTATCCCAATTCCCCGCTGCACACAATGGAGCGTGCGGCCAGAGCCGCACAGTCCAGTGTCTGCACTGACAGGTTTCCTGCAGCCGCTTTTCAGTGAATAGCAGCTGCGTAAAACTGACATGGCAGTTTCTCATGCGGCCGGATGGAATCCCGGCAGGAGCGTATACTATGTGCATATGTTCCGGCCGGGATTCCATTCATTCAAATACAATGTATGTTTAGCATAAATCACGGCCGTTGTTGCAAATTGCAACAACGGTTGTGATTTATGCTAAACACACGTTGTGTGAACATGGCCTTAACATGTTACTATTTGTCGTTCTCTATAGCTGGACTTCTCAACCAACAACTTCTCCCCAGTTTGGCCAGTATGACGCACCATAAAAGGTTTTGCTCTTTGGAACACGACTAAATTTAGCTAAATGTTAAAAAAAAAAAAAAAAAAAAAAAAAGAAAGAAATAAAAAAGACACACAAAGTTTCCAAGACCAATAAACATAATAAGTAAAATAAAAGGTTGATAAGGCAATGGAAAGGTATTGGGCCTGACGGGGGGAATTATCAGCCGTGATTTGCTTCACTGTGGCATTTTTGCAGCTGCATTTGCAAGCAAGTGTTTAGTGAGTGGGAGTATCAGAGCAAGCGCCTTTATCCATCACATTACCCTAATAATTAAACTGTCAGCTTTGGATGTCAGGGCTTCAGTACTGGAAACGGAGGGGGGAGCAACTGGAAAGGAAACTATGTTAAAAGAACTATGACTATTCTAAGCTATAAGCCTGTAATTTCTCCTTCGTGTGATCATTGTGTTTTCACATATCTCCCTGCAAAGAACTTTTCATGGGCTTAAATACGCTATAGTATTAGTATTATTATTATTTTTTTTACAGAGAGGGTTATTTAACCAGCCTGAAACACACATCAGCCGGGGTGGAAAGTTCCCGTGTATGAATGTATCGGCAGGATCGCTAATCCTTAATAATTGCATTACCAGTGGAGGGGGTTGAAGTAATGCCCACAACCGTAAGCAAAGCTTCTCAGTGGATTATGGGTTTACCTGGGACAAGGGCCCCCATGAGCACCTTGAGAGGGGAGCCATTGCTTTATTGCTAAATTGGTTTCCTTGAAGAAACGGAAGCCAGCAGGCCCGGACTGACAATCTGGCAGACCGGGCAAATGCCTAGTGGGACACCCAGTCTACCTTTCAGTGGGCCGCCTGCCCCTCTGCACATTTTTAGTGTGCAGTAAAAAAAGTGACAGTGCCTTGCCACCCGCCGACACACTGTGTGTCCGTGTGTGTTGGGCCAGTGCTTGCATGCTGCGATTTATTATGTTGGTGTAAGGGCAAAATTATATAAAAAGTTTTATAAAAAGTGCCAAAATAGGCCATGTGGGTCAGGTGATATGTGGGCCGGTAGGGTTTAGTGTGCCAGGACGGGTTTTTAGTCTAGTTTTGGCCCTGGCAGCCAGGACCCCACCACTTCCAAGACTCAGGATTCCAAGTTCCATTCTTGATAACAGGGTGGCCATGCTCATATGGCCAGGCCTGGCAGGCCTGGCATCATTTGTTTCTGAATACAATCTGAAGGCTGACTTCTGCATCTCTGCTCATCATGGCTATTGTTGGGTAACATCAATCAGAATTTTTTTTTTCTTTTTTTTTTAAATACCACTGAGTTTGGGTCTTTTGAGAACCAAGACATGATGGGGTATGTGTATACAATGTTCCCTTAACCTTCTTGATACCCTTTACATAGAATCAGGGCCTCTATTGATAACTATTGGTCCTTGAGAAGTTTTCGGTTCGTATAAACCCGAGCGCTTAGTATTTCATTACCGGTGGCTGAAAAAGTTGGATGCAGCCCTAGGAAGTCTGGGAAAACATCGATACAAGCTATGGCTGTATCTATGTTTTCAGCCTTAAGGCCTGGAAAACAAAGCTTAATGGAATGCCGAGAGTTCCGGCTTGGATGAACCTGAGCGTGCTCGAGGTTCGCTCATCTCTAGTGCCAATCTTCGCGATGGGCGCTCCTTTGTAGCTCTGCGTTGGCCCATGTAAAAGGGTCTTATGTCTTAGAGAATTTACCTAGACCCAGGTCTTCTTCTTAGATGAGCTTCGATAGGTGTTTTTGGCCTGTCCATATGGGATATCTAAGCACCCAACTGACCCACCATAGTCATGAAGGTTCGTAGGATGTTACTGCTTCGGAGGACAACCCTGCTGATGTCAGGTTTTTCTTTGCACTCATCATGACCTTTTGTAATTGCTATAAATTACTAGTCAGCATTTCCAAGTCACGATCAGCAAATGCATTTCTTGGCTGATGATGCCGGGGAGATAATGAAATGTTTGCTTTGTCTACAAAACAGGGTTTTTTTTTACCCAATTTATCCCAGCAATCTGCTTTCTATTGTCAATGTGGCTTATAAATAAACATCTTTGTCTATGGTCGTCATCAATTAGGAGCTGGATTATAGTGAAGACTCTGGGGTTTTTAAGGGAATTTCCAAGACATTATTTTTGACTCCCTTGCTCTTTGGTAGACTCACTAATGCCAGAGCTTAATGCCCCTATTCTACCGGTCGTTAAGAGGAGCAAACGAGCGCTCTCAGCGCTTGTTTGCTCCTCGTTCCCCGCTCGCTGCGGGGGGGGGGGGGGGGGCGGTCTGCTCGGAGGATCGCTGATCATCCGGGCAGCCCATAGGATACAGCAGCGTCTGCTGCCGATGCTCCTATTCAACGGAGCGACAGCAGCAGATCGTTGCTGTATCAGTCGCTTGTTTTTCAACATGTTGAAAAACAAGCGACTGCAACGATCAGCCGACATGAACGATGTCGTTGCACTCTATTCCACGGGACGATTATTGTTCGTAGCTGCCGATATCGGCCGAATACGAACGACATTCGTTACGTGGAACAGGGCCTTAAGTCTCTACTAGAATCTTCAGTCATCTACTGCCATTACTGTTTGAGGCTACTCATTCAGATGAACATAGATGAGATGGGCACCCTCAAAAAATGGGCACAACGCTTCTTGGGGTGTGGAGTCTGCCAAAAAGACCAGGAAAATGCTATACATGTCTAAAAGTCTTTAACCCCTAAGTGACCAAGAATAATTCTGCATAAGGCGATACCAGTTTCAAATTACCTTTTTATTTAATAAATGGATAAAAAGATAATTTGAAACTTTTACCCCAATGGTACTTGATTTTTTTCCCTCCTTAAGAAGCAGGGAACCTTCTGTTTAAATATCTAGGCCGGGCCAAATGCCACTACTTGCGATTCCTAGAAGTGTCCAGGGGTCCTTCTACATCTTATCCCCTGAACTCAGAAAGAGATGGTACAGAGGCCTAAGTTAACTCTGCTACCCAAACACACTCAAGTCTATTTACCTGGGTTCCTGAACTGAGGATTCCCGCTGTCTAAGTGCAGCCCCTTTCCTGGAGTGGTGAGCGGAGGCGTGAGAGAAATCCCTTTGAATGAATGGGACAGGCGAAATTTCACGTGGCGTCCGCGGCACGGGTTTTGCTTGAAATTCCGCCTCTTTTGCTCTGTGAACAAGCCCTCCGCCTCACCTCCAGCTGTCCTCCTCCTGCTGCTAAGCTTGTAATACAACTCTTAACTTCTTGTTCCCCTCTCTCCTCTGGTGTTCTGACAGTCACTGTGAAACACTGACTTGAAGGGACACCACTTTGCCTAAATGGTGTGAGAGCTATTTGCATATCCTTGTTTTGATGATGAGAGGAGCCGGGGTCCTGGAGACAATACACGTTGTGTAGTTCTTCTATTTTCTACTTCCTGTCAGTGCTGAAGCCAGTACAATTATTTACAAAACTTTTTTAGTACGTTATATGCTTTGGGAGGGGGGCGGGTTAAACACTGGAATACCCTTTTAATTCACAGTCCTATCTTAGTATATATGTAAATCGGAATACCCCTTTAAGTCTTCACATACTGTACACCTAAGCCCACTGTAAACCATACAATGATTTGACTGGCAGCAATCTTTCCCGACTTTGTAACATACATGACAGTCTTATTAGGGGGAGTAAGATAGGCGACCGCCGTACACCGCTGGCGCCGATTATCCTATCAGGAAAATAATATATCTTAAAGGTTACCATCCAGCGTGCAGTATATGACATTTGGCTACAGGGCGAGGAGATCGATGCCCGCTCTCCGCATTGTTCCACTTGAACTCTCGTTCATCGGTTGTCAGCTGCAATGAACTTTTTAACTAATTACAGGAACCCCCGCGCTCGCCGCCATTCATCTTACTTTTCTGCGCTGCCTGAAATTGTTTGTGTTTTTTTTTTTCACAAAAATGTGAAGTCGAGGAAAAAAAAAAAAGAATGAATCATTTGGCAGCGAGTAATGACATATTTAACCTAGCAGAATGAATTGACATATTTTAATTAACTAATGGACTGCAGGGAGCTGCGACAGCATGCACGAATACAAGCGTCCTGCCAAAGCATCCACACCGCCACAATGCATAGCGCACAATGGGGCAGTGACGTCAGCTGGTTACACAGAGCTCGCCCGCATCCTCCACCAATTCTAATCTCGCTATAGATTCTATATTGCATCCAGTATTGATAGAATCTCCTAAGAAGGTTTGTGATGGTAAATGGGTCATGAGATTAGAATACAGTTACTGCTTCTTTTATAGTGCCAAAATATGCATGGTGCCACCATATTAGAGAATTATTTTCCGTATTTCCATGATGTGAACATGGCACAAAACCTCAATTATCCCTCTCCATGCACCTTATTAGGACCTTTAAGCCTGCATATGGCCAGAGCGAACAGCTGCTCTATAAGTATGGCTTCTGCCTGGGTTGGCCTGGCTTGTCCATGCATGACATGGATGCTTATTCATTTGAGTGCTTGGCATGTAGGACCACATTTATCCTTAGGTAGACATTACTGAATATGTATAGCCAACTGAGATAACAGATGATCAATGAGGGTTAGAAAATCTGGATCCTCAGTGTCCTTTATAAGGTTCAAACGATGTCCTCAAAAAACACCTCAGAATTAAGATATCACCATATAGTGTACACATAAATAATGCTGCCTTATACGACACACATATATAATGTGGTCATATGTAAGGCAGCACAACTAATAAAGTCATATACTGTACATATAGATAATACAATCATATACTGTACATACAGATAACACAACCATATACTGTACATATAGATAATACCACCACAAACTGTACATATTGATAATGCCACATAAATTGTACATATAAATAATGCCACCATATACTGTACATATACTACCACCATATACTGTACATATAGATAATACAACCATAATATTGTATGTGTAGAGATGATACAACTTATATTGTACATATAAATAATACCACCATATAATGTACATATAGATAATATCACCAGATACTGTACATAAAGATAATCCCACCACAAACTGTACATATTGATTATGCCACATATATTGTATATATAGATAATGCCACCATATACTGTACATATAAATACTACCACCATATACTGTACATATAGATAATACCGCCATATACTGTACATATAAATAATGCCACCATATACTGTACATATCGATAATGCCACCATATACAGTACTTCTGTGCATATACATGGGGTAAAGTAGGTTTAAAACTCTTGGGCCCTACTGCAAACTCTATACCGGGCCCCTCCTTTCCGCATGTTATTTATAATACCGGGGTCTCTTATGGGCCGGGGCATTCCTCAAGCAACTAGGCCCGGTAGCGGCTGTCTCCCTTTCACCCCCTATGTATACAGTGATGTCATATTATGCAGAATCCAAGACTGTTCCGCCTTTTCCCCATCTGGCGGACGTTCACCATGAAGTGGCCGCTTCTACCTTATCATGGTACCTTACAGCTTGTCGGAATGTTAATGTAGTCTCCCTGTTGTATTTGCGTCTCCGTATTTCTTGGCACGTTTATAGCAACATCTGGCAATTATTGGCCATAGACTTAGCGCAGGAGACGGGCATATGCCGCTACCTCTGCCAACCACTGTTATTTAAGGTAAATTATAGCAGCTGAAAATGATGGACAAACAATCCCTGGGGAGGTGGGAAGAGCCGCTCAGTCAGACGGCCCGTCCAATAACTCCTCGGTCTGTCACTATTGTCACTTCATGGAAATCAGAATCTTGAGAATTAAAAATTGATAATGGAACGAGAAGGTCAATGCCTTGTCATGGTTCGGGCGTCTGCAGGAGTGAGGCCGCCCATTGGTCATTTGAATCCTTTTAAAAATTTTGGAAGTATAGTTTGTAGGGAAACAGGATGTGGCATCTGTAAAAAGAACTAATAAATCAATATATTTGGACCTGATGAAGAAAGAAATAACCCTTGAAACACGTCTGTTATTCTCATAATAAAACTCATTGTTAGCCCTTCACAGTCCGTGCACATTTAGGCTACGTTCACATAAAGAATACCACCGGACGTTCTGTGATCACAGAACGGCCAGTGTTACTGAAAATCATCCCGCAGTACCAACCAGATGATCTTCACTTCTGTTGAATTTGGATGCGGGCGCACGCTCCATTGTGTGAACTGACAGGTTCTCTGCGGCTGCTATTCAATGAATAGCGGCTGCGGAAAACTGACATGAGGCCGGATCAAATACCGACAGGAGCATATACTACGGGGGAGATTTATCAAACATGGTGTAAAGTGAAACTGGCTCAGTCGCCCCTAGCAACCAATCAGATTCCACCTTTCATTTTCCAAAGAGTCTGTGAGGGATGAAAGGTGGAATCTGATTGGTTGCTAGGGGCAACTGAGCCAGTTTCACTTTACACCATGTTTGATAAATCTCCCCCTATGTGTATACGCTCCGGTTGGGATTCCATTAATTCACAGACAATGTACGGTTTGTATAAATCACGACCATTGTTGCAAATTGCAACAACGGCCGTGATTTATACAAAACATACATTGTGTGAACATGGACTTACTAAGGACTCATGGACTCCATCTCCGACGCAAGTTTGTTGCATGTCCTGCAGGAAGTGATGGATTCTTTCCAGTCTGACACAGTGCTCTCTGCTGCCACCTCTGTCCATGTCAGGAACTGTCCAGATCAGTAGCAAATCCCCATAGAAAACCTCTCCTGCTCTGGACAGTTCCTGACATGGACAGAGGTGGCAGCAGAGAGCACTGTGTCAGACTGTAAAAAAAACACCACTTCCTGCAGGACATACAGCAGCTGATAAGTACTAGGAGACTGGAGATTTTTTTAATAAAAGTAAATTACAAATCTCTGGCACTTTCTCACATCAGTTTATTTGAAAGAATTATTATTTTTTTTTTGGTGAAAAACCCCTTTAAAGGGGATGAACAATCACGGGCACTGGATTTTTTTTTTTTTTTTGCAGTACTGGTGGCTTGGTCTTTTTTGGATTCTCACGCTTCGGGACGTTTTCTGCTTAATCTTCGTTCCGGCACGAAGCACTGGGGGCAGGCCTGGTGTCCCCGTTGCGACCATAACCCCTATAGCGCTATGACGGTCTGTGGATCACATGACTAACTGCACTGGAGGAAGGTACTGTAAAAGACATATCTTCCTCCTCTGCGTCTCCTGTGCAATACGGACATAACAGATTCCTCTAAGCAGTTGACAGTTCCCCTTTAATAACACGTCCGTAATGGCTGATGTCTCCAACGTTATCCCAGTCTCTGGAGTTTATGGGGAAAGAGAAAAGGGGGGATTATTAGGAAGGGGTTAACGTAATCCGGAATGATCTCAGCAGTACCATGAGTCATGTGGTGCAGCCGGGGTGCTCGACATTCAGCGGCGGTAGCAGCAGATCAATGGTTTATCCGTTAATTCTGAGCGAGGATTGATAGTTTGTGGCAGAGGAGACGCGTTCCTCCATGTTCTTGCAGGGCGATTTAAATCCAGCAGATGTACGGCGCTCCGGCTAAGGACGACTAATGCCTCCACGTCTGGGAGGTCGTACATTTTTTATGATGCGGCGGTGAAACATGTCGTGTCTGCACTTGGAAATAACGGCGCAGCAGATGGATAAGGTTCATCATAAACTAATGCTCTTCATTATAACATAATTCTCTCTATTTACAAGTAAAGTCATTATCCGCTATAACAACTAAGCATCCATTACAGGAGCGACGGAACGCCGGGCCGGGGAACGGAGGAGCGAAAGACACCATGATGGAGGGGAAAGAGGGAGATTAGTCTGGAAAGTACCAGAGACGGCTGAGAAAAGCAGCAACTGTGTCCTCCACCAACTCCTATCAACTATCACTCTATCTATCTATCTATCTATCTATCTATCTATCTATCTATCTATCTAGATTCAGGAGAAAGCCGCACATCCAAGATGGTATGGAGCGGGTGCTGGAAGGAGAAAGTCCCCTGGCTAGGGGATCACCATGTACACGTCCAGATAATCCTCAGCACACCAGCATAGGTGGTAAAACAAGTGATTTTAATCCATAAAGTACAGAGATACAAAAAGATGCGACGTTTCGACCTCCTCACGAGGTCATTATCAAGCATGATAGCATGCTTGATAATGACCTCGTGAGGAGGTCGAAACGTCGCATCTTTTTGTATCTCTGTACTTTATGGATTAAAATCACTTGTTTTACCACCTATGCTGGTGTGCTGAGGATTATCTGGACGTATCTATCTATCTATCTATCTATCTCCTATCTATCTATCTATCTATCTATCTATCTATCTATCTATCTCTATCTATTATCTATCTATCTATCTATCTATCTATCTCCTATCTATCTATCTATCTATCTATCTATCTATCTATCTATCTTCTATCTATCTATCTATCTATCTATCTATCTATCTCCTATCTATCTATCTATCTATCTATCTCTATCTATTATCTATCTATCTATCTATCTATCTATCTATCTATCTATCTATCTATCTTCTATCTATCTATCTATCTATCTTCTATCTATCTATCTCCTATCTATCTATCTATCTATCTATCTCCTATCTATCTATCTATCTATCTATCTCCTATCTATCTATCTATCTATCTATCTCCTATCTATCTATCTATCTATCTATCTAACTATTCATCTATCTATCTATCTATCTTCTATTAATCTATTATCTATCTATCTCCTATTATCTATCTCCTATCTATCTATCTATCTATCTATCTTCTATCTATCTATTATCTATCTATCTATCTATCTATCTATCTATTATCTATCTATCTCCTATCTATCTATCTATCTATCTATCTATCTATCTATCTATCTATCTATTATCTATCTATCTATCTATCTATCTATCTATCTATTATCTATCTATCTATCTATTATCTATCTATCTCCTATCTATCTATCTATCTATCTATCTATCTATTTATCTATTATCTATATATCTCCTATCTATTATCTCTATCTATCTATCTATCTATCTTCTATCTATCTATCTATCTATCTATCTATCTATCTATCTATCTATCTCCTATCTATCATCTATCTATCTATCTATCTATCTATCTATCTATCTATCTCCTATCTATCTCCTATCTATCTATCTATCTATCTATCTATCTATCTATCTATCTATCTATCTCCTATCTATCATCTATCTATCTATCTATCTATCTATCTATCTATCTATCTATCTATCATCTATCTATTACCTATCTATCAGCTTGGATTAAGACACCCACTACAGCTCATGTTACAGCACAGAGCTGGAGTGCAGCCGTGCCATGATGTCATGCTTCAAGCGCAATGTGACTGAGGAAGTAAGCCAGCTCGGAGTACCCCTTTAAGCTTGAGGTTTAGTTTGGCAGCGCGTTCTCTTTAAGTTCATTGAATATCCTAGTGTAGCAGATGGTCTGAGATAAGAATACTTGAGGTCTTTGGAAGTTCCTGTTCGAAGACTTGTACTTAAGGGGACCTGTCCAATAGCAAGGCACTCTGCTGAGGTTGAGTCTGACAACACTGGATTGTGTTGCGATATAGAGAATATATAAATAGATATATAAATGTAGAGAAAAACCCATACTCACAGTCAGTAGTTATCCGTCAATGCTAGTCAAGTACACAGAGTGGCAAGCCCAGGTGTACGAGCCCCAGGTTTGCCCAACTAGCCAAAGCTGGCCCCTCAACATTAGCTGAGGAAACCGAACAAGACACAGCGGAGCACATCAGCCTGTATAACTTCTCCAACCGCTTTGAATTAGTCCTTGAAGGACTTGAGATAAACTTAAGAGCAATAATTCCCCTCAGCGTGGACATCTTTGGTTTCCTCACCTGCCATAGTTAACCCATGGGATCTTTAACAAGTCATGGCCTGGCTTTCACGAATTCTATGACGGTAGGAAAACAGCATATACCTGGTTACTTCAGACACTGGCCACAGGGCCAGGCCCCAGAAAGGACACCCTTTGCTTATACTGTACTGTTCTGAACTGATCTAACCTGGACCAGACTACATGGCCCTCTCCACCAGACTCTCCGCCAGGACTGGTTTCTTGGAGCAGCCACATCTAGTGACCAAAATGCAGTATAGCACCTTCATCCACAGATTACCCTGTAACACACATAACATCAGTACCGACGTACACACATGTACACCCAGCAGTGGAACACCGTTCTGGGACTCTGCACTCATGTCACAAGTCACAAAAACGACATTTGTGGTAGGTTGTTTGCACCAATTTGGGACAAAAAAAAAAAGCAAATTTTTTTTTTACATTTTTTAAATTTGTTTTCTTTGCAATGGTTAAAATCTTAGTACAGGCCATGTGATTAAAGGGCAAACTATATATATATATATATATATATATATATATATATATATATATTATACACCGTGCCCCACTTTTACTCATGGGTGGGGCTTCAGGGTCCATTCTCTATTGTTCGGAGTTATAACAAAGCGAGAGGCTGGCGCACTGTTCCTATGATATATCGGTATTGATGACTCTTTATTATGTGTTCTTCCTATTGTCTCATATGATAATGATTAGGCATCTCCTGGGTATAAATAATAGCGGGGGGAGGGGAGGACATAATTTTCCAGCTTCCTGTCACTATTAATGCCGTACATTTACCTTAATGGTTGCAATAACACCGACAACATCTGTTCCTGGCGCAGAAGACAATGAGATCTCCCGTTCTTTAGACGACGTTACTCACCTCTGGCGATATCGACAACGCAGACAGCTAAATGCTTCATACCAAAGCGGCGAACGCTTAAACACTCCGAGCAGCGAGCACAAATCACCAGTAACCACGGAAACTGAATGCATGGAATACATACATAAATGAGCAAAACTTAAACGTTTGACTTAAGATACAATAGAAGTTCTATAATAAATATGTCCTGATCGCTGCCGGGGGGCCGCCTAATGCTACACAGGGGGAGATAAGCGTCCTTCTATTATGTAAGAGGAGACAGCACCTGATGCATAAAGAAGCTCATATCCATATTATTACACCCCCTTATGGTGTGGAACCTTTCCTCAGTAGGGGCGCAAGTTGGTTGATTCCTAGGCGCACACTGGAGGAGCCCGCCAGCCACACATAGGAATAGGAATTGTGGACAATGCGTTTCGAGAAACTCCTCTCCCCTTCCTCAGGTCCAGATATATTTCCTGGCTCCTTCTCTGAGATGAGTGTGTGACCAGGAATCCACCAACTTTGCACATCTATTGCGGAAAGGTCTCTTTGGTAATTCCTAGTATTCCCATGCCTGGTTCCTAGACAGCTGGAGGCGGCATCTTGTTTTATTCAAGGTTATATGAAATGCCACCATCAGTGCACGACCGATTCAGGTGAGAGTACACCTATACCTGCACTCATTATAATTCTGAGATAACAGCACATATTGTGGCCCCTCGATGGCTTCTTTCTGTCTTTCCTTTCCTTTGTGTACTGATTGATAGGTCTCCTCTTCTACCCCAATGTGCGGAGAGATAAGTGATGGCAGAAGAGTCCTTGCCCAGCCAAACTCCCTCTTCTGGGCAGACAATTCTCTTCATGGAGCAAGAAGTTAGAGGTGAGGGCCATCTAGGCATTGGCTGGAGACAATTTTGAATAAAACCTCCTGAAACTCCAGGTGGGTGATCGCCATGATCTAACACAGAGCTGGTGAAGATTTAGCAACGGAAACAGGACATGGATTTTCTGGTGGTGAGAAGTCTTAGTTATCTTGCTTGCAGCAGGCTTGGTTGGGTCTAGTTACTGGGCCTAGAAAACTTTGGCATAGACTAACACTCCTACCTCCCCCTCCCCATCTAACCAGGACAGAGACTAACTAGACGTTCACCAGTCTTCGTCCACGGATACAATTAACTATCCAGGAATAATCTAGTCTCCTGGGAGAGAGGGTTGGACTTTGGTTTTCAGAGATTGGCCCAAACCTGGGAAAAGGGGCTGAATAAGAGAGACTCCTCCCTTAGAAATACACCTCTAACTCTTCGGAGAGAGTTCTCACCTATCTCACAACTTTATACTGTAGTTGCTGGCATACAGGTACTAGGACGCTGCACATTTACAGTATATCATAAATGTTCAAGTCAAGAACACCCCTTTTAAGTTTAGTTTAATATCTTCACGTGTGGTGTCCCACCACGGGTGATCCTTGTCTTTACACTCCTCGCAAAAGCCTGTACTTGAAAGTATTTGTGATAGTGAAGTATTACTTAAGTTTTACCACTAGATGTCGCTAGTATATGTACTGTATGCCTAAGTCTTGCACAGCTGTAGCAGTTAAAGGGCTATTGTCTCTGTGATCTGTGCACCAATGAGAGCTCTTTCTCTTTTCTACCTATTTCTATCCTTCTCTTTTTCTTGCACTCTCTTCTCACCCACACACAGCACATGTTATATGCTGTGGAAAGTTGTCAAATGGGGAGAGAAAGTGTAGCCACACCTTTGGGAGTCTTACTCTGGATTCTGCAGAGGAAGGATGCAAGCCAGAAAGGTCCCTACACCGGTCAAGCTGGGCCCTGGCTCATGCCAGGTCCCTTGTTAGAGGACACACAACTAGTCAGTGCCCAGTGTAGTCTGAGGTGTGATAGTGAACAGACGCACGTGGGAAGCAAGAGCACTCTCTTCTGGAAAGCAGCCCTTTTATACACTATGTAGTGCTGGGATCATCCCAGCCCACGTCGAGAACCAGCCTAAAAGTGCAGGACAGTATCCTGTAGAAACAGCAGCTGATCCGGATAGAGCAAAGTTGCTAGAAGCCTAGATACTCTATCTCGCTTGTGTCACCCTTTAGGACGGGTCGCCCGACACTGGTGGGCAATAGGAGGTGCAAAGACCAAACGAGTCAAAATACGGGCACAAGTATTCTTTCTACTTTCAAGTATTTCTATCTATTCTACTTCTCAAGTTCCGGAAGAGCACAGTACTGCTTTGGGTTAGGACTCTCTCAACATCCTCCTCTCTACTTCTCTGAACTTCTACTACCTCTCAGCACGCAACTCAGTCAGCATGGCTGTACTCTCTTTCAATCTCTCAGCACAGATCTGGTTACTAAAGTCCAAGGTATCTTATCAAGCCAAAAGCCTTTCAAGTATTTCTACAGTTAAGAAGAGTTTATATATTGTAACGGGACTCTGCGATTCTTGTCCAAGCACCTAGACAGTCATTGTATCTTCCTTGGGTCATCTCCCCTTTCTGTGGGTGGCAGTACCAATAGTCTGGGTGGGTCACGACTCCACTCCGGTCCACCGTGATAAGCGCCCAAGGGACACCTAAGTAGCCCAGCAGGTTACTGACCACAGGGGAAAGGGTATAGCCAGCCTCACTAACTAAAAGCAGGTATACCTCCATACCTGTGTGCCCAACACCTGCCTGAGCTATAACCCGACCAACCACTACTGTAGCAGAGTCACACTTCACCATCTGGAAAGAGAGCGGTCGCGCCTTCCAGCGGGCCATCACCACACATGACCATTCCTTCCCCCTAAGGACAGGAAAATTAAAGGGGCTTTCTGGTGGATAACATTCTGTGATTGGGTGGTCCGCCTTTCCAACAAAAAGACCATGGTGTTTGTAGCCTCTTTCCTGCAGTATCTACCTTTGTCCTTATGATTGAGTCTGGTATTGCAGCCCATAGGAAAGAGTGACACTGTATATAACTGCAGTGTCCCAAATCCCATGTGCCAATGCTGGGTATACATGTATGTAAGTCAGCACTGATGTTATGTATATTACAGGGTATTCTGTAGATGAAGCTGTTTTACTGTATTAGGATCACTAGGTGTCGCTGTTTTATTCTATAGCAAGCATGCTCTGGACAGTTCCTGACATGGACAGAGGTGGCAGCAGAGAGCACTGTGTCAGACTGGAGAGAATATACCACTTCCTGCAGGACATACAGAAGCTGATAAGTATTGTAAGACGAGATTTTGAAACAGAGGTAAATTACAAATCTATACAACTTTATAAAATTTGAAAGAAATTTTTTTTCCCTACAGTACCCCTTTAAAACTATGATCCAGCAGTGAAAATAGCTCTTGAAGCAGCGGCATCGCTTATCCCTCGGACCGTTCTCCCCGCCTGATAATTACCGATTTCACGTCCTGGAATTACTTACACCAATCGCTTCTCTCAATATAGAGGACAATTAGTTCTGCGCTGTTCTTGCGAGTCGTGAAAATGATAAACATCTAGCATATAATCGGGATTACACAAGTGTCCAGTGATGTCACTGGCTGGAGATTACTTTTATACTTTGATACCTGGATATCTCCACATTTCTTATATAAAAATAAAATAAAATTAAAGTGGCGCACTAGATTTATCAAACATGGTGTAAAGTGAAACTGGCTCAGTCGCCCCCGGCAACCAATCAGATTCCACCTTTCATCCCTCACAGACTCTTTGGAAAATGAAAGGTGGAATCTGATTGGTTGCTAGGGGCAACTGAGCTAGTTTCACTTTACACCACGTTTGATAAATGTCCCCCAGTAAGTATAGCTTTTGATAGATATGTTCTGACGACCCCTTCCTATTTTGCTGCCATAGAAAGCAGACCCTTACTATACCAGGAGATGAGGATATAGGGGGTTATTTTATTAAAGGGGTACCTCAGAGAGAAGAAATGTTTCAAATCAACTGTTCTCATAAAGTCATACAGATTTCTAATTTACTTCTATTAAAAAATCTAATCTTCCAGTACTTATCAGCTGCTGTATGTCCTGCCTGAAGTGGTGTATTCTCTCCAGCCTGACACAGTGCTCTCTGCTGCCACCTCTGTCCATGTCAGGAACTGTCCAGAGCAGCAGCAAATCCCCATCGAAAACCTCTCCTGCTCTGGACAGTTCCTGACATGGACAGAGGTGGCAGCAGAGAGCACTGTGTCAGACTGGAGAGAATATACCCCTTCCTGCAAGACATACAGCAGCTTATAAGTACTTGAAGACTGGAGATATTTAAGTAGAAGAAATTTACGAATCCATAGAACTTTCTGATGCCACTGATTTGAAAATAGAGTATCCCTTTAAAGGGCTGTGCCTCCTCCGAAATTTATGGACTCGGTAGGGCTGACCGTGTTTTTTTTTTATTTTCTCATCTTTACAACACGTAGGAAACTTATTGGTATAAAGATGGTGTCATGAACTGGAATATATGAAAGGTGTGGTAGACTGTTGGCTGGTGCATCATGGGCCACCCGTGAATTATTTCTGAAGTATAAGATTGGTAAAGGTTTGTCAGTGCTCTCCAGAAACAGCAGGTGGCAGCAGAGAGGAGCAGAAGGAAATACTGAGCAGCTGCTGCAGGAAGCACAGGACTAGATGATGACTATGCCGCAGACATAGGTTGCAAAAGCCTCAGCTGATGATGCAAAGGGCAGTTTCTACAATTAAGATGGTGGACAAATGTCACATAAAGCAACATTAATTATTTTTACAGGGAATACTGACCATGCAGCTGCTGCCGGGAGCACAGGACTAGACAATGAGTATGACTACACTGCACAGGTAGGTTGCAAAGGCCTCAGCTAGTGACACAAAGGATGACGATGATGGTAAAACTCTTATTATCTTTTTACAAACAATTTATTATTTTGGCAGTATTGTCCCTTGAAGTGAGGTATTTTTTTTCTTTTTTTTTTACAGATAAATAGGTACTTTGCAGGTGTCATCAAGTGGGTTATGGGCGAGGCTTAACAATTACCCCCAAATGGGTTTCCAAGTGTTGAGTGTAAGTATAAGGTAATAAGCTGTGGGCTAGGCTGGAGTGGTGGGGTGATTTCTGCAATGGCGGAAGGATATGAGCACTTTAAGGGGGATTTTTCAAACATGGTGTAAAGTGAGACTGGCTAAGTTGCTCCTAGCAATCAATCAGATTCCACCTTTCATTTTCCAAAGAGTCTGTGAGGTAT
The DNA here is from genome assembly GCF_027789765.1 of Dendropsophus ebraccatus. Taxonomy (NCBI): domain Eukaryota; kingdom Metazoa; phylum Chordata; class Amphibia; order Anura; family Hylidae; genus Dendropsophus; species Dendropsophus ebraccatus. Next base: position 12,669,534 of record NC_091455.1, read on the forward strand.
GAAAGGTGGAATCTGATTGGTTGCTAGGGGCAGCTGAGCCAGTTTCATTTTACACCATGTTTGATGAATCTCCCCCTTTGTATATAGAAAATGTGTGTAAAGATGAAATACGACCATGCGGGCAGCAATGAGTATATTTCATATAATCATCTATAATTTATTAGTGATATATGTTATTATACAGGGTACAGCACAGGGTACAGCACAGGGTACAGCATACAGCACACGGCACAGGGTACAGCACAGGGTACAGGGTACAGCACAGGGTATGGCACAGGGTACAGCACAGGGTACGGCACAGGGTACAGCACAGGGTACAGCACACGGCACAGGGTACAGCACAGGGTACGGCACAGGGTACGGCACAGGGTACAGCACACGGCACAGGGTACAGCACAGGGTACGGCACAGGGTAAAGCATACAGCACACGGCACAGGGTACAGCACAGGGTACAGCACAGGGTATGGCACAGGGTACAACACAGGGTACGGCACAGGGTACAGCACACGGCACAGGGTACAGCACAGGGTACAGCACAGGGTATGGCACAGGGTAAAGCATACAGCACACGGCACAGGGTACAGCACAGGGTACAGCATACAGCACATGGCACAGGGTACAGCACAGGGTACGGCACAGGGTACAGCACAGGGTACAGCACAGGGTACGGCACAGGGTACAGCACACGGCACAGGGTACGGCACAGAGTACGGCACAGGGTACGGCACAGGGTACAGCAAAGGGTACGGCACAGGTTGCGGCACAGATTACGGCACAGGTTATGGCACAGGTAACGGCACAGGTTACGGCACAGGTTACGGCACAGGGTACGGCACAGGGTACGGCACAGGGTACGGCACAGGTTACAGCACAGGTTACGGCACAGGTTACGGCACAGGTTACGGCACAGGTTATGGCACAGGTTACAGCACAGGGTTCAGCACAGGGTACAGCACATCCAGCAGGTCCATCCTGCATACATGTCAGGGAGTCCGGATACATTCCCGTTACCGTGTCCTTCCTTTTACCGCCATATACATGTCCGTTTCCGTCCAGTGATTTGTGCTTGCAGGGCCGAGGACTATTATCTGTAACTCTTGTCAGATTTTTGGCTGTGTGCACATGGCGGGCGGTCCGTACAGACGTCCTCAGGGATCGCCGTAATTACATACTGGCACTCAGCAAATATTGTACAGTCAGCACAAATGGCGCAAAGAACATTAATTGTATGCAGAGGGCAGGCGGAGTGGGGGAGACTTGGTGCAATTTGCTAGGAATATTGACCACTGTTCTTTTAACCTTTAAAGGGTTCCCAGGTTGAGAAAAAACACAGCTCCAGGCTATGTTCACACTGCGTACGAATCCGTCCGCAGTTCTTACGCCGCTGTACATGTGCGGCTTAAACTACGTCCGTAGGAAAAATCATGCGGCCGGATGCATACTCACTGCGAACATACGCCCGTAGTAGAGTTATGCTTCCCTAGCTTGTTTCGAAGCGATCTGAAACAGGTCATTTACTTAGAAATCTTCGCCCAGCCCAATAAAACACACAGAACCTTTTGGATCGAAAAATCAAGTTCAATTTGGCTGAAATAAGAACTTTGTACGGGAGCGCATGGAAATCCACGGCCGTGAGTTCGAACATTTCCATCCTCAAACAATTGTCTTGGTCATTTTTCACGGCGGCGTATACGATCCGATCGTAAGTTCATACGTAGTGTGCATTGTGCGCCGTATATCGTATACTTTCAAGCGAACGCATCAACCTCAAAACTACGTGTGTATATTCGCGGTTCGTACTACGAGCGGAAATATACGTAGTGTGAACATGGCCCCAATCTGTATGTGTGTGTGTGTGTGTGTGTGTGAGGATGTGTGTGGTATTACGATTCACTTCAATGGAACTGAGTCCCAAAATAATGTCCCAGTTTTGGCCCGGAAAGGCCCGCCCCTTCTTCATGATTGGACTTTCTCTTGGGATTGTGCAGGGCTTGTGCTCATATACAGAAGCCAATCCGTACAGGCAGAGCTGCAGTACACACCATGGGGAGGAAGCAGCCATTGTGGTCCCTGATCAGTAAGGAGGTGGATTTCACACCATTTGGGGTATGTAGGGAAGCCGGAAAAGTGAGAATCTGGAATACACAAGATGTATAAGAGGAGTCAATGTTCCTTAGGTTTCCTGTACATTTTAATATTAGGATCCTAGAAAGTCGACTACAGTTTGTAATTCGGCCTGAGATCTCTCGTCGGTCTCACTCGAGCTGAAGCTTTACATTTATTGTCTCCGTAACTACAGGCTTCCTCCTCAGAACACCTGCCGCACCTTTTGTTCTAGTAATTTCTGGAATAATAGCCTATCACGTCTATTCCTGTGTAGCGGAAGCTTCTCATGTACCGTATCTAGCCGCTTTGTCAAGAACATTGTAGTCGAATTTTAACCTTTTAAATGGGTGTTCCCATGAAGCAAAGTTGGTAAGATCAGACGTGTACCACCCTAAGTGGCTGTAAATGTGCCGCTTTAAAGGGGTGGTCCGGGAAAAATGTACTTGTCCCTCATCCACAGTATAGGAGACATGTAAGAGATGGCGGGGGATCCGATCTCTGTATCGGTCCCTGGCTTCTTTGTTATGAACAGCACGTGACCCGCGGCTCTATTAATTCCTATTGAGGTGCCAGATACAGCCGAGTAAGCCAGAAGAGTGCTTCACATGTCTCTCCGACACCTCCATAGGAATGAATAGAGCCGCGGGTGATGTGCCGTACCCAAGCCTGTATTCCGAAGCCACACCCCCCACAATCTCTTATTTTTCCCCGGACGACTTCTTTAAGGTAAAATTATCTGCATCACTATATTTTTCTTATTTTTCGTGGATCTGTTCACTTCCTGGTTTCCTCTCTAAACTCTGACCCTGCGGTTGCCATGCGACAAGGCACCCACTTTCCCACAATCCACCTTGCTTGTATGCACAGTAGAGACCAACTGCCAATTCTTCCGGGACAAATCAGAAGACTGTAGTTGTACTGGGCATGCCTGACCATCTCAGTGGTTGGTTCAATGCACGGCTGTGTCAGTACAGTACCGCAAAGATTTACACTGATGTGGAGCTCCTGCATCATGACATGGGAAAACTGATCTCATTTCCCCAGTTAACCCCTCCCCTTTAGTACCACTAACTACCCGCCACCTTCTCCCATCAATAAAAGACACCTACAACCGTTTCTTTGGAAAATGATGGCCACAGCAGCCAAATATTTATTAGACACACACAACATAAATAACATATATAGCATTGTCAAACCAAAACAATGTATAACAATAACTTTTAACCTGAGAATATTTTTATCTGGGAAAGGGGGTCCTTGAAGCTAAAAACCTGATGAGAAAAAACGACCACCAGAATTCCTCAATCAATACCTGCATAGACATCACAATCCCGCCCCCAGCCGGTTACCCCAGGCTCAGGAGCCCCCGTAGATTCCAACCCCACTGGCCGATTTTCCATCACTAATTCCAACTACTCCCCGGGACACCACCCAGACAGGAGCCCATACTCTCTTCCATTAACGTATGAACCACCAGTTAAAGTGGGTGCATCTCTCATTAAGTACACCATCCATTCCTTTAAAACCAACCCCAAGGACCCCCTAACCCGCCACCGCGAGCACACTTGACCCCTTAAGTGTGTGAGCTCCCCCACAACCCCACAGCCCTCTCGATACCTTCCCGCAGAGCCAAACCCCACAGGTCCATCCCGATATCGTTGAGGTGAACCCCGTCCTCCACCCAATAATTCCCGGAACCCACCTCAAGATCCCAATGCCGAACGGCTACTCCGCCATTCCTGGCCACAAAGGACGCCACAGCCCTATTCACTTTCACTCTAGCTCGATTCAACTTGTCAACTGAGCGAGCTACCCGCCGTGGAACAATGTCGGACCATACCACCACCACCTTGGGAAACGACCTCCACAAACGCAAGAGGTCATAACGAATGTCCCGTATAAGCTCCCGGAACGCACGAACACCCAAATCGTTACCTCCTACGTGTAACACCAACACGTCAGGGGGCCGGTCCAACCTGGCAAACTGGTGAAAATCGGGAAGGATCCTATTCCATGTCAAACCGCCGACACCTAGCCATCTCAGCACTGCCACATCCCTGGAGAAGCCCAGCTGACGCCCATCCGGACGAACCGCCGCCCTCCGCGCCCCCCGGCAGACATATGAATGCCCCATCAACCACACCAGACAAGGACCGGCCCCTGAAAGAGAAAAAAAGGAGAAGGGAGAGGCCCTGTGAGTGACAATCTACAACTTCAAGGAAAACATAACAACCACTCACCCCCCCCCCCCCACCCACACAACCACCAGGACCGCGCTCGTTCCCCACCCCCAAAAACAACAACAACCCCGCCCTTATACCATGTGGGGCCGGACATAAGACCTATACCGCCCCGATTCCCACCTGCCAATTCGCCGCACTACGTCCGCCCCCAGGCCCCAGCTCGCCGCCTCTGTGGCTGCCCCGATTCGGAAGGAATGCGGGGCAAAATCCGCCCCCTCCAGCCCCAAGACCCCCAGACACCTCCTAAAAAGTGCGGTGAATTGGTAGCGCGACAAAAAGGAACCATCCACATGCCGCAGCAAGGGACCTGCCCCAGACCCCCTAAGCACCAGGAACCGATCCAGACACTGTACCGGACACATCAACGCCCCAGGCACCGCCCGCAACACCACCACACGCCCCTTACCCTGCTGATCCGTTTTTGACCGTCGCAAACGAAAAAACGCCCTGTCCCCTTCCAACCACACATCCTCCCGAAGCAAACCCCCCGCCTTCCTTGCCGACGGGGACACCAGTTCTCCCACACGCAAGGCCCCAAAAAACGCCCACGAGAAAGCCAACCTGAACAACAACACCTCCGCCTCTGCCCGACAGACAACCCCCAAACAACCCCCAAGCCGGTCCAACAAAGCATAAGACACCGGTCGCCTGGTATCGGGCCGCACCCTACCCCTCCTGAAACCCTTCAGGGCCTGGCCGACCAGAAAATCCTTCGTGGCATCCCAAAGCCCACGCAACTTGAAGCCAAAAGCCAGAGCCGCCACGAAACGATTCACCCGGGACACCGACCAGCCCGCCGCCGACACACAACCCAGCCAAGCCAACACTGCCATAACCCGCTCCTGGTCCGATTGAATCCCACCCCATGCATTCTCCCACGCCTCCCACTCGACCCAGGATGAGGAGTACGCCGTCCATGTGCTTCTGGCCAACGAAGACTGCACCAGTTCCCCCGCCGTCCTCAGACCAGCCGCCAAAGATGTGGAGGGCAGGCTATGCCCACCGCGGATGCCTCCGGGACCAAAGACCGAAAACGCTCCCACTGCTGGCGAGAAAGAGAATCAACCACTGAGTTGTGAACACCCGGCACATGAACCGCCACCACCCACGAATTCAGAGAGAGACATCGCAGCACCAAGTGCCTAAGAAGCCTAACCACCGGAGGAGAAGAGGCAGAACCCTGGTTAATGGCCGTCACCACCGCCTGGTTATCACAATGGAAACGAACCTTCTTATCCCGAAACCTGTCCCCCCAAACCTCCACCGCCACCACTATGGGAAAAAGCTCCAGGAGAGCCAAGTTTCGCACCAAACCCGCCTCCACCCACTCGCGCGGCCACGTCCCCGCGCACCACTGCCCTTGGCAAAACGCCCCGAACCCGACACCCCCGGCCGCATCCGTGAACAGTTCCCAGTCGAAACTGTCCACCACCGGCGCCATCACCAGAGACCTACCATTGTAGGTTGCCAGAAAAGACGACCACACTGCCAGGTCCTCCCTCAACTCTTTCGTCAATCTGATGAAATGGTGAGCCGCCCGCATGCCCGCCGTTGCCCCCGCCAGCCGCCTGCAGAACACCCTCCCCATGGGCATGATCCGGCAGGCAAAATTCAACTTGCCTAGCAGGGACTGCAGATCTCTCAACTGGATCTTCCTCAAATCTTGAGCCCGCGCCACCTCGCCCTTCAGGGCCTCAAGCTTGTCCTCAGGCAACCTACACTCCATCCGCACCGAATCAATAGTGATCCCCAGAAACTTGAGCGCAGATGCCGGCCCTTCCGTCTTCTCCTCAGCCAAAGGAACCCCGAAACGGCCCGAGACCCACTCCATTGTACCCAGCAGAGTACGACAAACCGGCGACCCAGGAGGCCCGACAAACAAGAAGTCGTCGAGGTAGTGAATCACCGACTTCACATCCGTCAGGTCCCGAATCACCCATTCCAAAAAGGAGCTGAAGGCTTCAAAATACGCGCAGGACAGGGAGCAGCCCATGGGCAGGCACCTGTCAACAAAAAAGGATCCCTCCCAGTGACATCCCAGCAACCGCATGCTGGCCGGGTGGACTGGTAGAAGCCGAAAAGCGGACTCGATGTCCGTCTTTGCCATCAATGAGCCCTGACCGTACGACCGCACCCAGTCAACCGCCGCATCGAACGAGGTGTATACGACCGAGCAGAGCTCGGGGTCAATGCCTGCGTTCACCGACAAACCCTCCGGATGAGAAAGGTGGTGAATGAGCCGAAACTTGTTCGGCTCCTTCTTCGGGACGACACCTAACGGGGACACCACTAGATCGGGCAGAGGGGGAGACGGGAAGGGGCCCGCCATCCTGACCAAGGACACCTCTTTGGCCAACTTTTCGGAAACGACCGCCGGATACTGATAGGCCGACCGTAGATTCCGAAGAGAAAAGGGGACAACATGGGGGGGGGGGAGGGATGATAAAACCTGCCGAAAAACCCTCAATGAGCAAGGCCGCCTTGGCCCTGTCCGGATAACGGTCTAGAAAGGGGCGCATCACGCCCACCTTCACCGGGGTCACCCCCCGAACCAAAACCGCCGGAACCTCGCCCCTTCCCCCTCCTGAAACACCGCGCGGAGCCATGGGAGGTCCCACCACAGGACCCACACGCATGCCGAAATTTACAAGCGGTAGCGTATTTGCACTGGCCGTCGTTGAACTGCCAGCACAAACCCGCCTTACCCGCACCTGACTGAGATCCCTGACCCCCGGGGACGGATTGGCCGGATGACCCGGCCCCCCCCAGAAAGGGCTGCCCAAATTTCGAGGGTCCCATGACCCGCAGCCACAACCCGATGTCCTTCTGGTCCCACTTAATCGAAGGCCGAACCGCTTTCCGCTGCCTGAATTGTTCGTCATACCGAAGCCACGACTGACCGCCGTAGGCCCGGTACGCTTCACCTATGGAATCCATATAGCAAAAAAGGCCCGAACAATTTTCGGGCGCTTTTTCCCCCACTACGCTGGCCAAAATGGCGAACGCCTGCAGCCAATTAGAGAAATTCTGCGGAATGAGTCGCCAGCGATGCTTCTCTTCCTCCTCCTTCTTTAATTCGAACCTCTTTCCCTTGTCCAAATTAAATTTTTCCAACGGGAGAAGGGAGAAAATCTCCACATACTCATCCCGCCAGATTTTTTCCCTCACTTCCGGCTTCAAATGAGCCCCCAGTGGCCCCTCAAAGCAGACGTATACCTCACCCCTGGCCCTATCGTCCAAACGCACCCAGTCGACTTCTTTGTCTCTGTCGGTCTGCACCGACGCAGTCGCCTTGCCAGTATCCTGTTGACCCCCAACAACCCCTGAGGCGACAACCGGAGGCGTCCCCACCCATGCAGACACCGGGGACTGCCCTACCCCCGACCCCGCAGCCCCCTGCACCAGCATCCTAAGGCCTGTCAACAACTCCTGCCAGCCTGGGCCAGGGTTCCCAACTCCACCCCCTGACCCTACACCCCCAGCCTCCCTGCTGACCCCGGACCCCCCAACCCCCCCCAGCGCTCCCCCAAGCACAGAAGAAACAGACGACATGCAATGTAGCAACTCACCAGGCTGGCCGGGTGCTGTGGGCCCGCCAGCCGGAAAATCCTGATCCATATGCTGCGGCGGCTCCTCGACGTCATCATCTGACCCCTCGGGTGAAGGATGCTGGTGCACCTGCCGAACCACCGAGACAGGAGGGGGGCCTGCAGACGCTGCCACCGGATCCGCCCGCCTCCCTCCCGCCGTAGCACCGCCAGTAGGCCGGGCCATAGAAGGCCGCTGACGTACCTGCCGCCGGCCATCACCAGTGACGTCATCTCCTCTGCGCCTGGCCGCCGACTGCGGCCCGCGCGCGACTCCTCGTCCCCTCATGGATTGGCGGTCAGCACTGGCGGGCGCCCCGGCTGGCTCATCACCGGGAGAACCCGCCGCAACAGGAAACAGCTGACTGCCGGAAGGAAGGAGGGGGCCCAAGGCACCGGACCGACGTCTCCCCCGTTCCGTCGAGCCCGGACTAGGCCTTGGATTCCTCTCAGCCCGGGCGGCCCGCCCCGAGGAAGAAGGGAGGGGAGCCCGGCCTGGAGGGTCCCCGGAGGGGCTCCCGCGCCTGCGCCGGGCCCGAGGCGGCGAGCTGGGGCTCAGTCTGGCAGGCGGCCGGGACCGCCGGGAACTGCGCTGCCGTGAGGGGGCTGGTGCATAGCCGGGACTCACCGGGGCCTCCGCAGCGGGCGAAGACACCCCTGCCAGGACGGACATCACCCCCGACGAGCCGGGCCCTTCCGACACGGGGGATTGGGGAGCTGTAGCCGGGATATCCAGGATGGCCTGGACTTGAGTGTCAAGCCAGGCCCGATCGTCCACCGTCTCCGCCGCCTCCCGCAACTGTCGCAGGAGCTCCGGGACCGACAGCGCCATAAGGTAAGCCGGGACTCGTACGCTGCACCTCACTGCACTCTTCGGCTGCCGCTCCACGTGTGGCTGCCCGCGCTTCCCCCGGAAGAGGTTTTATCACCTCCCCCAGCTGTCCCCGCCTCCTGCTCCCCCCCCCCCCCAACCGCAATCCGCCGGCTCTAAATTAACCCCTTCTCCGCCAGTTTCCCTGTCATGCCGGCCTCCCTCCAACTCCGTTTCGTCCGGCCTTTTCTTAATGATACATAATACCGGGAGGTCCGTGAATCTGGTGTGTTGCACAGCGTCTGAATGCCTGCTACTGTAAGTCTAGGTAAAATTTTGGTGGCTCTGAAAGTTTCTAAATTTTACAGAGAGACCTCATGAAGGGAGAAGAGAACTTTAGATTAAAGATGAGGAAGTGTCACGTCACTCAATATAGTCCCATATATTACAAAGCTATGCTAAAAATGTATATTTATAGGCTGACCTTAAATTTAGAAAAAAAGATAAGTGGATTTGCAAATTTCTTAGACCGATTGGGAGGATGAGGTGATGATGTCCTTACGACTAGTTGTACCATCCCGTCAATAGTCGGATTCTTTAAATGAATTCTGAATGATAATTGTCTCAAAAAGAAAAGAAAAAAAAGACATTTATGAAATATAAAGGGAATTTTAATTGGGTCGGTGACGGCGCCGACATTGACAGGTTTGATTGGTTGATATAGTGAAGTTACCGACAGGCGGCTAACAACATCTCACATTGTAAAAGTTCTGAAAAGTCGAGAAATATATTTTAATGGTCCGAGGTAGCTGAAGAGAAGATTGAGGATGTCAACGGGAATGATCTGTTCTTCTCTGTACAGGACTCCGCAGAAGCCGAGATAGTTAAAGGAGAAATATGTGATATCTGGAGAATACTGCGACAGGCTGGTGGCAGGTGCTAAAGACATTTTTGGTTCCTTACTTAGCATTGACGGCTTGTTGTCATGTTGCCTTGTACAGAGAATATCTGAAGATTTTCTTCGAGATGTCCCGGAACGTTATGTGCCTTCAAGTCAACCACATAAAGGCCCCAATAAATCCACCCGTTTTTGGCATATATATGGGGGGGGGGGAGGGATATTTGTAATCCAAACAAGCATTCCGCTAGCAGTAGGTGCAGCATAAGACATCAACCTAACTTTATGTGTGATGCCAAGTGATTGAACTGACGGAGGCTCCTCGGAAGGCCATTGACCACAAATGGCAGAATTTTAGCCAAAGTGAAGCTATGACTTATTCCAAGATAACGTACACATTTTACTATTGGAATTTACATAAAATATGTCATCCATCATGTACATCATCCTGAGAATATGAGAAGCAAAAAGTACACATGCAGTGCCCCTCTCCAATAAAGGGGGTTATCTATACTTGTTTAAAGGGTGGTCCCTAAATAATAGGGTGGTCACTAGAGAGGAGAAATCACTAAGCACCGCACCTTGCCTATTCTTGTTGTCCAATGATGTTTTAAGGCCATATTACACGGATCGATTTTGAGGAGGAAGCGGCCGCTGACAGTCTGCGGGAAGCTGCAAGAGGGGCTGCCCGGACGATCTAAGGTGGCCCATTGAAGTCAGCGGCGGTCTACTGCTTCTCGCTCCGCAGCCACTGTCATGATCGGGCCATTTCAGCATGTTGACAGAACACAATGAGCCGACATTGTGCATGTCGGCTTATCGTGGTCTTTTAACATGCAATATTACACCCAACGTTAATAGTCCAGTATGACCAGTATTCACTTAATAGGCCCTTTGGAAACGTACAAGTGGACAAGTCCTAAAGAGCAATTGTAGAATCAGGTTATTGGTAGAGTCTGCAGGCCATGACCTTGCTGTCCCAATCATGGTTGTACTGTATTAGCTGCATTAAGTTACCATTAGTGTTGAGTAAACTTGAGTAAACTTTGTGTTTGGCAAGGTTCATCTGAACCTGAATGCTTGGTGTCTGAATTGCGGCATCTGGAGACGGTGGATGCGGCCCTGGTGCTGCCTGGAAAACATTGATATAGCCTATGGCCTATGGCTGTATGCATGTTTACCAGGACTCCCTAGGGCGGCATCCACTTCTCCAGACGACAGGAGTCAACTACTATTGAGCAAACTTCCCGAAAGTTCGGGTTCGGCAATGTCTACTTACCTGCAGTGTATCAAGGTGTATAATTGCTTAGTTCCTGTTATTTGCTGCAGATCCTAATCTTGACCTTAGCTGCATTTCTAGATTATCCTTTTTTAACCCTTTGGTTATGTTACCTAGAACCTGTTTGTCTACCCTTGGTTCCGGTCTGTTCTTTTCACACGTTCATCACATTCTGACTTCTTTCCTGGTGACAAACCCTTGCAAAGTTCCTGACTATGCTTCAGTTTTCCATCAGCAGGGGACTTTTCTTGGGAGTTGGGACCACGATGTTGGAACGCCATCAGGACAGTCCATATCCCCTGTTGGGGAGTTAAGAAGGAAGGAGGGTGAAGATTCCTTAGACAGTCCAGCTACTGAGTGTGGGTTAGAGACTCCTGGGTCAGGTAAGAAAGGATTACATTATGAGAACTTTGCACTGATTTTAATCACAACTACTGAATGTAATTCTTCACCTCTCCTGTGGAAGTGCTGCAGGACAACTAAACACTACTACCAGTGACTGATCACGAGGAGTCCCAGCAGATGGACATTTAGGGATATTTTTAGTGATTTTTTTTTTTTTACAAAAATGTTAGAGGACAAAACTATGACTAAAAACAAACCCTGTCTCCTGTGTTATCTCTATATTATTAATAACAGCAACATAAAAAGTAATAGGAAACTGCACCGAATATGATCCCATCGCAACATCTGTCTATTGATAAGGGATTTATGAGGACGGATAATCAGGAATAATATGTAGAATTTTATTAACATTTTCCAGCTCCACAGAGTACATAGTTCTCTCTGGAACCGTTCAGGTTAATTTTAATGTTTAATATAATGTAATTATTGAAATGAGTAAAATATATGTAATATATGAATTTATCTGGTTTCGATTCACCACTTTTTAAAATATTTATTTTTTAATTTCATTCATAGAAGAAGATTAAAATCCCCCAAGATAGAAATACCCACAGTACAGCGTGTCAGTACAGTAGAGCAAAGATTTAAAATGAATGTACAATCAGGTACATCCTTTTTTAAAAAAAATCATTAGCCGATCAGTGTGGGGATCCCGGTGGCGCAGTCCTCTTTTTGAAACAAAGCCTGGTTCCTGCGCTCGATACCATTATTTTGACATACGCCTGCCCGGCTCAATGCACTAGAGGTGGGCCGACCGTCCCAAAGTGTGACCGTAACCCCCCACTCTCTGTGATGAGGCGCCATTGGAATTAATGGTGGTCTGTCACTCGCAGAGGGGAAGGGATATGGTCACGCAGGGGGGATGGGGGGGTGGCTGGGGTGGTTGGGGTAAGTGGCCCGCACCTTCCTTCAGCAGTGCATAGATCCGGGCCAGTGGACGAAAAAAGAACGGTGCTGAACTCAGGAATCAGGCATTTTTTTTAAAAAGGACCCCACCACCGGGATGCCCTTGCCGGTGCCGATCAGTTAGTGTAAAGAAAAAAAAAGGCTATATACACTCCGCCAATCAATGGTTGTGGCAATTGGCCGATTGGGCTGTCCGACATGGAGACAGGTTCACTTAGCCGAGACTCAAAGATAATGAAGAAGAGCACCAAGGGGAGCGTGGAAAGGTAAGAATACGCTGTTTGTTTTCACCAAGGGTAGAAACATATTAAACGTTAATTTTGAGTGCAATACCTCTTTAAGGATTATCAGACCCTTCTCCAATGGATCCAAGACCTTTCTGTCGGAGAACATTACAACGCAGCAGAGAAGCTTTTATATCTACCCTATCTTCCCCTGCTCTCTTTCTACACATCAAAAAGTTTCTGAGTGAATCCTAAGAGAAGCAACAGCGATAAGCCGACTGTCGATCCTCCGGCTCTGTCCTAGTCAGTTGAGGTCTTCATGTTGCTAGGTTGCGATGCATCTATTGGCAGCAAAACCATGGGTTGAGATCCTCCCTTTCCTAAAGATGCTTAAAATCTGTGGAAATTTCCATCCATACGAGAGATTGGAGAAGCTGAGATGGTATTTATGTCGTGTTCACAGGATCTACATGGTAATTAAGTATAATGGTGCAGCTGGTCAGGAAGTCACTTAACACTGTGAAGTCACTGGACCATTATTACAGTCTTTAACACTGAAGAAGCCAACGCAAGGTTCGCTTGTCTGCCAATATAATTGAACTGGGGCAACTCAGCCATGCAGATAGTTAATGGATACTGTACATGTTATTAGTGCAAGTCACGCTGAATGGAGACAGATATAAACCTGACCCATTGCCAGAGCTAAAATAAGCAACAGGGCATTAAATATATGCAGTTACGATAGAGACGCTGAGATCGGCTTTCCGAAGACCTTGGGTTTGTAACTAAATGTAGAAAAGCAGTTTATAAACCTTTGGGTTCATCCATGGAGTCCATTGGGCACCACCAAAGTACAAAGGCATCGGAGCTTCATATTCTTCCACACATATATATATGGGTATATGGAAGTACAGTAAGGCCCAATTGTCTTCTCTGGTTACTGTGATATGGTTCTGCATATGAAGCTTGTATGGATCCATTATCTGGATATGAAGGTCATTACGTAGTTCACGTGAAGCCACATAATGCCTCTGGGAACCTAAAAACCACCTTCCAAGGGAAGTCCACATAGGTGCAGAAGGCCTCATTAGTCTTAATTGGTTACCATGATATGGCTCTGGACTTCGAGCTGGGGATATGAGAATGAGAAGACCTAATGACTTCTTAATACAGATGTTTAGATAGCCCATTTCCAGTCATGTGGTGATTCCAGGAGTCCTCAAACATCTCATCCACATGACATTGAAAGCATGTGGAGGCACAGCAGGCCATTAAGAAGTCAGTGGGCACAGATACTTGGCTCTGAAGATGGAGCCATAGTATGGGCATGTACATGCGGAGCCACAATGGCCACACATGGAGTCCTTTGGGCTCTATACCACATGGCTGTTGGAACTCCATGTATTCCTATATGGAGCCTCTGTGTATCCAACAAAAACTTTCTGCTTGAAATTGGAGGCCTATATAGGTACAGTAGGGGTCCCATAGATTTCTGGCTAGTCTTGTGTTTTCAGACTCTTAAAGGGAACCAATCACCGGAAAAACGCATATAGAGCTTTTGAAATGTGCTGTTAGAGCACACAGCACACTTGCCACGCGTGTTTCCATAGCCTCCCTGCCTCCCCGTGTAAGCCGCAGAGTAACTTTATAAAACTGGCGCCCTTTATGCTAATTACCTGAGGTAGTCACCTGGGCGGTGTTCGGCTAGCAGGTAGTCACGGTCCCCTGGGCGTTCTACCGCTGTAATCACGCCCCTCTGGGCGTGATTCAAATGGCCGAGTAGCTGTGACATTCTGATGCCGGACGCCGCCGCACATGTGCAGTACAGTCGCTTCCATTCCTGCGGTACTGCGCCTGTGCAGAATAGCCTCGAATAGCCTGTTAGCTGGAGTTCGAGGCTATTCTGCACAGGCGCAGTCCAACCGGAATGAAAGCAGCTGCACTGCGCATGTGCGGCGGCGTCCGGCATCAGTACGTAAGCGCGCCGACGTTGGGCACGGTGCGCTCCCGAGTGACGCCACAGCCACTCTGCCATTTGAATCACGCCCAGAGGGGCGTGATTACAGCGGAGGAACGCCCAGGGGACCTTGACTACATGCTAGCCGAACACCGCCCAGGTGACTACCTCAGGTAATTAGCATACAGGGCGCCAGTTTTATAAAGTTACTTTGCGGCTTACACGGGGAAGGCACGGAGGCTATGGAAACACGTGTGGCAAGTGTGCTGTGTGCTCTAACAGCACATTTCAAAAGCTCTATATGCTTTTTTCCAGTGATTGGTTCCCTTTAAAGAAGGCTCCAGAAATTCTTTAGTATTATCTCATCTTATACTCAATGCATGTACTAAGCCATTATATGATCAGTATGTCCTTGTGCATGAGACCTTATCCAGTAGATATACAGTATTTGCCCAATTTGGAAAACTAGAAAAATGTGTCCATTTTATTGAAAACATTTTTTTTTTTAAAAAGTAGATGCTGTCTTCAAGAATATGTGATTTTAGATAAATTTATAAGGTAGAAAACTTGAAAAAGGTGGAAATTTTGGTAAAAATCTACACATGCCCTGAGCAGGCCTAGATTTCTTTCTTTTCTTTTTTTTTTTATTATTTCATTTACAAGTTTTTTTTTGTAATGATTTTCTAAGAGGTGCACATCAATCCAACTATGGTGTCTCTTACCTGTAGTAACACTGGAGTGTTGGCCGGGATTTTCCATTTAGGTTTCATGATGATCTGCCCCGTACTCATGGCCGCCAGGGGACCTACAAACATCTTCCATAGGCCCAAGAGGTAAAAAAAAATGCTCATTGTTTATTATTCCAAATGGGAGTGAGAGCTTCCAAAGTTCATGAAAGTCATCGGCTCCTTCTATGTTACCCAATTACCCAACCCAATGTGTCCATGCCAAATATATTGTTCTTAATTTATTCTATACTATAAAAAAATATATATATAATTTATCATCTGCCAATCGCTCATATAATAGACTACCATTGTAGTGCAGTTTATTATGCTATGCCGGTGAGCATCTGGCATCGCTGTATGGAGGCACATTCATGGCTGCCATGTAACTCATCGGCTAATGGGACTGGGCTGCAATTGTATTTTTCTTCTTTTCTTACACCTTAGGTAAAAGTGTCTCTATCAGTGTCTCTGTGTCCTGCTCCAACCACTAGATGTCTCACTCCCCCAGAGCAAATCTGCAGTCAAGTTCAGATTTAGTTAGTTTAGTTAGTTAGCGTCTGGCTTCAGGCCAGGCAGGACGTGTTTAACCTTTCCTCCAGATCTAGTTACCCTTACCACTATGCGTTGCTAGACCTAAACTCCAGGGTAGCCGGAGATCAGGGAGCAACCCAGCCCCCCTTGCCTACGCCGTGGATTCTTAAACGCAGGATAGTCACCCGCTAAAGAGAGGAGAGGAACACTAAGCCTGTACCCCAGTAGAGCACAATGCAAATTAGCCACTCTCTAGTGTACGTCACACTGCCTGCGCCGGAACGGTACAGGAGGCACGCAGATGCCGGAAACGGGCCTAGGTGAGTTAAATGTTGTTGCTTTTTTACAGTGGGGATGGGGACATTTTTTAGCCCCCCCCCCCCCCACCACCACCGTATGGGGCAACCATACCCGGCGTATAAGAGGACCCCCGACTTCTAAGAAGATTTTTCGGGGTTAAAATGGCGTCTTATATGCTGGAAAATATGGTACTACATTAGGTAAAGGGCCCTCCTATCCGGTCCCCGACACCTGCTACAACCTTACTTCTTGTTATATCTGTTTTCTTACAAGCTACTATTGTTACTGTCACCAAGGTCCGGTTGCCATGTGTCCGGGGGTGGGTATTACCACTCCTGGCCATCGTGACAAGTAGCCCCCATGACACGGGAGCCCACCAGCATGTTCAATACCAGTCCCAGCGACCGGGGCCAGAGCACAGTACCTCACACAACCTTAGATAAGTGTGGCGCTCTATTTGGAAGAAACCCGCCATGTTTTTTCTAATCCTGGATAACTCCTTTGAGTTTGCCTTCAAGGGGCTGTATATACCTCTGATGCATGGTGTATATAGGAACATATAGCAATTCCATCTAGCTGCACAGAATTAGCTTCCTGGGCGATGTAAATCAGACCATTCCACTCTAGTACTTGAGTTATGGCTGTAATAACCATCATTTGTTCTTTAATAGTACCTTACATCCTATCATCTCAATGCACTTCCAAGGCAAGCGGAATGCTATTATTACCTAATTGGTGCTCATTTACTTCTCATTTTATGCCGGTTCAAAAGCCGGAGACGTGATTGATGGGGACAGAGTGTTACTTCTTGTGTCGCTGCTCGCGTCTACCGGGACGTCGCCGGGTCTGGGTGCACCGGTGGGATGTAAATATTCCCTTTATTCTATAGATCACAATGATAGGAAATAATGAAATTATCTGCAGAAGAATCGACGGCCGCATTGTCTCCCGGCTATATATATAATTATCCTGCTCTGATATGACAGCTTCAGGGACGGGATGGTTACATATAATAATTATAACTTTGTCTCTTCGCTAATTGTAGAATTTCATCAGACAAAGTCGCTTCCTGCAAATATTGGATTATTAACCACTTCTTGGCGTTCGTGCACATGATGGACTTGATTCTGGGTGAAGCAGCTAATAGTGCACAAGAGCCAGGAGAAGCGCTCAGCTGAGCGCTTCACTCCACAGCTTCCTGTGATCTCCATCTTACTGCAGGAGGTAGTGTCCATATACTAGAGGTTCCCATACATCTTATATTAACCTCAGCTCACCGTATACGGTTTATGGGGGGCTCCCGACTCTCCACTGACAGATGAATGTGGTTAAAGAAAAAGGATCAGGTTTGAAGAACTTTTAGAATTGTTCTTGGAGGGATAAGCTAGTGCCAGAGCTGTCTGGCTGTGTCTCACACCTACCCATGGAGGAAACATGGGCATGCTGAATGTTCATATGTATTTGAAGGACAGAAGAGATAACTGATTGGCCGATTGTTATTGAAAATGTATAGGCACCTGGAGAGTGAAGAGCTTAGTCATGCGCTTCTCCTAGCTGTATTTTACAGCAAATGTGTGGTGGCATATACTCAGTCAGAAGTGGAGTACTATTCGTGACATCAGTGCTTGTCCAGCACACTGGTGTGATGTTGGTACTTGTTTGTTAGTATGGCCGGCTGTGTTTCCCAAATGGTTGGTGACCTGTCGGGTTGTAGTGGGTCCCTTGGGTTCTTGTCACAGCAGTCCTGAGTGGCAGCTGACCCGCCCAGACTATCTTTACCGCCACCCACAGAAAGGGGGAAAATGACCCAAGGTGTACGGTGTGTATAGGTGCAGGTGTACAGAATATGACAGTTCCAGTAGTATAAAAATAAGACAGCTGTACTGTAAGGCTTCTCAGGATAGCAGTACACCTTTCACAAAATGGATAACTCTTTACACAGACTTTGGTGTTTAACCTTTGTGTTTGAGGAGGTGCTTGAGAAGAAGTAAGAGAGGTAGCTGTAGCGGTGCTTGTAAGGTAGAGTAGAGTAGTGTAGAGGAGAGGAGTTTGCCAGAGGAGCCCCAACCCAGTGTAGCAATGTACTCTGCCAGAACCTGAAGATATCTTTGTAGTGAGAAGTTTACTTGTATTTGCACTTAGACTTTGGTCTGACCACCTTCTGCCCTACAGTTGCGAGCTACTCATCCTGTCAGGGTAATACAAGCCCCAGTCGTGGTTATCTGGGTGTAGCTAAGTGTCCGGGATGTCCGAGTTATCTTCACTGCGTGATAGGATATGTAGGCCTTCAGTACTGGCTTCTTTGTCATATCGAGGCTAGTTCCTCTTGTGCTCAGGATACTGCCCTACTCTGTGTAGACATGTTCTCGGCGTGGGTGAGGGTGTTCCTTGGTGACCTCTCCCTCTAAAGTGCTTAGCATTGCATAGTGGATAAAGCGGGAATCCTACTCCACACTGACGAGGGGCAAATAGCCCGAAACAGCTGTCTGTGGATAGAGGCCTGCCTTGGCAAACCCTTGTCATGATCGCAATACTCGTACCTTGAGTTAGACATTGACGAAAAGGGGCCACCCTGGTATTTTCCTATTTATGTTCCAATGCTCGCAACCAAGTGGGACTTAAGGGGCTACTTATCAGGGTGGTGTGGTGCTCTCCCCATCATGGGGGCACCCCGTTGCAACAGGCTAGAGATATCTGGCTATGCCGTGTTTTGAGACTCGCAACCGAGACTCCACGGACTCTTGTTTTGCATATGTAAATTTTTGGGGGGCATCAGTGGAGACTCTTGATTGAGTACTTCATTGGAGTTTTTTTCACTGTTCTCCTTGAGTTCAGTGATTACTGTGTTTTAAAGCGGTAGTAGTGAAAGAACTGGTTGTCTCTTGCTGCATTTGTACACTGTGGTGTCTAGACTAAACTAACTTTGTCCCTGACAGGGGTCCTGGTATCAGCCAGGCCCTGGCTTAACTACTGCAGCAACAGTAGGTTTTTGTGTCTTTCCTCCCTGAGAATCGGGATAAGCCTGAACTGCACTTCCTCCACCATGTAACTCCTCATACAGGGAACTCTGTATGCCTACCTGTGAGTGGTGGGGATGAGAAGAAAGAAGAACATAGATAGGCTGAAAAGCAAAGAGCACCTCCGATTGGTCAACAACAAACACATGGTACACATAAAACATTCAGTATGCCCCCCCGGTGCATAGAACTGGGCTGGTGCACGGACAAAGAATAACGCTGAGCGCGGAAACAGGGCAGCGTTTCAAAAAAAAGTACAGTCCCACTAGGATGCCTACAACAGCACTGACCTGCAACTTTATTATTTTTGTTAACGAAATCAACGACAGGGTTGTGATGACAAGCAGTTTTGCAAACTAAAATTGATTTATTTTTTTACATTTTTTATGTTTAAATTAACGTTAAGCCCCTATATCCAAACTGCAGTCCAGGCTCCCTCCGTGCTGGTATTTGGTCTTTTCTCTGTCCAAAAAAAGAGACCAAAAACAGGAAGTCGCCATCCCTTGTGAAACTGCTTGCAATCACAACCCCTGTTGATAAAAAAAAAATTTAAATTTGCAACATTGCCTTTTTAAGACGTCCAACATTCCAATCATCTTTATTGCAGCAATGCGAAGTACAGTGAATGGCAACATTTCGACCCTGACATGTGGCTTCCGATAGAAAAGATTGGCTAAACTGAAATGCTGGATCTCTTCCACTTTGTCGATTGGACTGGACTGGGTTTATCTGGCTTACCCTTCAGTCATTTTGTGGTTTATAGCAGTTTCTTTTGCAAGTGACAGCACCCATTTAAGGTACGTGTGATAGCTGTCATTCCTCCGACCCTCTATAGACACGAACAATGAACGCTCGGCTCCACTCTGAATTTTGGGGAACCTCTATATCCAGTAGATGTTCAGCTGATCTGTTTGGCAGAATTTTTCCAAAAGTATATGGAGGTATCGTCTAGAGATGAACGAACATTTCAAAAGTCTTTTTCATCGACCTTTAATGTAAAGTTTGAGTTCTTCTGAACCGAACCTTAAATGAACCTAAATGTTTAGCTATTATAGTACTGTTCAAAAAATTACCTCATCTATACTTACCTATCGGTGCTCCCTCTGTGTCCTTCCCCACTGTCCATTGTCCTCCACAGCCACCAAAATCCTGATTAGCCAATCACTGTCTGAGAGGGGAGAGCACTGTGGCCAGTTATTGGCTGAGGGGGCTGTCAATCATTGGCCACAGTGCTGTGCCATCTCAGTCAGTGGTTGGCTGAACAGTCTTGAGACGGCTGAAGACACTGGAGACATCAGGGGAGTGAGGGTAGGTAAGAATTTTTTTTTTTTTTTAGAGATGTGCAGCCACTGCAAAGTTCAGAATGAATTGTGGCTCGGGAAGATCAGCTCACTCATATATAGTATCTTCGCAGGTGTATACATCTAAGGTCTATCACCCAAGGCTAGGAGTGAGCAGAACCTTTGCTTCAGGTGAAGTAATACCATTCCGTAAATGTTTTCCTGGTCTGGTACATCAGTTCCCAAACCTAGATGTGAAGGTTAAAGGCTTATCCGTCAGGCAAGAAGACTTTCTAGCAGATGGTAAATTCTTATTAACAGATGTTACAATTCAGTCGAGATATCTAAGTCCATAAACCGCCGTTTATTTAGCTTTGTGGCTTCTAATACCGTTGTGTTATGGTTGGCCGCGCCGAAAGAGAGATCATCAACCCAATATTGACTTAGCATGTCTTCTGTGCCAAGTAGAAGATTTAAGGGTTAAACAAGCGTTCTCGGCGGTATAATTATCCTTGCATGGCTTGGACTGCGGCTAATAAAATTGGCCGATATGCTTCCATTTTGCATGGCTGGAGGCTACCGGGAGGCTCCAAGTAAAATATTCAGCAGCAAAGCAGATGGAAGATGAGGTGTTTGGAGTTTATTTTTGTACCAATGCTATATAAACCATGAACAAGCTGATGTATGTTCAGACTGAACGGGATACGTCAGGGCTCGCGCCGAGCCATCCGCATCATGACAGGGAGCCGCTTATATCCTCTATCATCGGGAAATGTTCTGTTTGCTACTTGTATGAATCGAAAGCTAAGAAACCTGGATGGCGATCAATCCAGCAGATTGTGGTGGTGAAATTCAGGCCATCTGTTAGACGTTCCCTGCCAACGGTACAGCCGTCATGAATAAGGGCTAAAGGATCCACTTGTAGCTTTTATGTTTTCTTCTGCAATAATCTGCTGTCATCCAGCACTGGATTGTTTCTCCAACAGTTAGAAGATGCCAAGGGCACAGTGCAAGGAGATGGAAGGACATGAGTTATGGCAGGATCTAATGGGCAATGGTGTGTTGGGCATCACTCATCTTATTCTTGTAAATAGGTGCAAATAAGGGCATGTGGATGTTATAGAAGGGGCACCCCTTGGGACTCTTACCAGTGACTCTTGCTCTGGTGCACCCATGACATCCTTGCACTGCTTGGACCCAGCCCATCCTTGGACTTCCTGGACCCAGCCCATCCTTGGACTTCCTGGACCCAGCCCATCCTTGGACTTCTTGGACCCAGCCCATCCTTGGACTTCCTGGACCCAGCCCATCCTTGCACTGTTTGGACCCAGCTTATCCTTGCACTGCTTAAATCCAGACTATCCTTGCACTGCTTGGACCCAGCTTATCCTTGCACTGCTTGGACCAAGCCCATCCTTGCACTGCTTAGATCCAGCCCATCCTCACACTGCTTGGACCCAGCCCATTCTTGCACTGCTTGGACCCAGCCCATTCTTGCACTGCTTGGACCAGCCCATCCTCACACTGCTTGAACCCAGCCCATCCTTGCACTGCTTGGACCCAGCCCATTCTTGCACTGCTTGGACCCAGCTTATCCTTGCACTGCTTGGACCCAGCTTATCCTTGCACTGCTTGGACCCAGCCCATCCTTGCACTGCTTGGACCCAGCCCATTCTTGCACTGCTTTGACCAGCCCATCCTCACACTGCTTGGACCCAAGCCCATCCTTGCACTGCTTGGACCCAGCCCATTCTTGCACTGCTTGGACCCAGCTTATCCTCACACTGCTTGGACCCAGCCCATCCTCACACTGCTTGGACCCAGCTTATCCTTGCACTGCTTGGACCCAGCCCATCCTCGAACTGCTTGGACCCAGCCCATCCTCGAACTGCTTGGACCCAGCTTATCCTTGCACTGCTTGGACCCAGCCTATCCTCGAACTGCTTGGACCCAGCTTATCCTCACACTGCTTGGACCCAGCCCACCCTTGCACTGCTTGGCCCAGTGGCATAGCTGTAGGCAGTGGTGATGTACTGGCTACCACAAATGGGCATCAACAATTCATTCCATCTTGGCCAGGATCTTTAAAAAAAAAAAAAAGTGATAGGGCCATTTTCCCCAGGTAGCCACCAGTAATTAAATACTGCATTGTCGCTCATCTCTAGTGGTCACTATCAACTTCAATTAAAAGAGATGTTCTCTGTATAGGCCACTATAAGGGTTCTTTATGCTAATTTTAAAGGGAACCAGTCAGCTGGGATGACGTGGCGGAGTCAGTGGAGCCCCGCATACTTAACCCTCCCTGGAAGTCCCGCTCCTGGGCCTGGTCCCTGGGCGGAGAAATCACGGCCCGAAGCTGGGCGTGCGCGTTATGCAAAGCAGTAGAGATGAGTCCAACGTCCATAGAAAATGACCGGTGCAGCACTTTTGTAATATACTCACTTTCTAATTTTCTATGTTTAACTGAACATTAGACATATGGCCACTAGGTGTCTCCCTTCACTGCCCATATGTACAGCTGCTGCATGTCTACAAGAGTCACTGTCGTATATATTTTTTTTTGAGAAATCAATAGTCCAGGCGATTTTAAGAAACTTTGTAATTGGGTTTATTAGCCAAATCTGCCATTATCTGCATGTAAAAAGCCTTTTCCCAGGTCCCCCCCCTCCTTCCTCTTTTTCATCCACTCTGAAAAATCTGAAAATTGTGACTTGTTGCAGGAGACGTCCCCTGTCTGCTCTAGGGAGAGGGGAGGGGGGAGGAGGAAGGAGGGAGTTAGCCGGCAGCAGAAAGCAGATAACAGAGGATTACAGGCACGGAGCTGGGTGACAGCTGTAATCCGAGCTCAGACAGGTCAGTGGTGACTGTCACAGGAGATATCCCCTGAGGGATTTGTAGATTAACTCTTTGTTGTCCTGTTTTGGTCTTTTCTTTAGCTCTCTCCATAGGAGAACAATGAAGACAGGGGGGAGCTTCAAACTGCTTTTTTATGATAAAAATGCATTTTTCGGATAATAAACCCAATTACAAAGTTTCTTAAAATCGCCTGGACTATTGATTTCTGCAAAAAAAAATTTCACGACAGTGACACTTTAAGTAGAAGAGAATCCTGAGGGTCCTTGCACTGTACAGTCAGCTCTCCTGTTAAACAGCACCAAGACCTTTAAAACCACACAGTGACATTATACTGATTGAATTGTTACAAAGAGCATTGTTCCGCAGTAAGCTGTATTGATACAGACGAAAGACCAAATATCTGCACGCAGGGAGCACGGCGCACAGTTTGACCTTACGTATAACATTGATTTAAACATAAAAAACTTAGTGTATTGTGAGTGTATTGCAAAACTGCAAGAAGCGGATTATGCAGAAGTGACAGGCGTCTCCTATACATTGTGTTACATTGGGTTTTGGTGAATTAACTGTGTCCTCTGTCATCCTCATTATGAGGCCCGGAGAGGATTAGGGGAGTCAATGCAGCGAGTCTAATAATATTATCCAGACATGACAAGCTGACAATGCCGCATACGCTAACAACGCTCAGTACCGAAGATGCAGAGTAAGCAGAGGCCGGGCCTGTCTGTGTTGTTAGTCGGCATCTTTTTGCTTGATTTTTTTTTTTTTTTTTCCGCTTTTCTATTTATTTTTCCATCTAGGGAATAAAATATTAGAAAACGTAAGTGCCAGCATGTATGTGGGCTGTCATGCGGACATTTCTTCTGTACTGTAGAAGCTTTTAGTGCAATGTTCATCTCGGATGTCAATTACAAATCTGTCCACCTTAAAGGGGTTATCCAGAATGAAAAAAAAAATATTTTCTTGCAAAAAACAGCGCCGCCCCTTGTCCTCAGGTTGTATGTGGTATTACATTTCAGCTCCATTCACTTCTATGAAAATGAGCTGCAAAACCAGCCCCCAAACTGAGGATAAGAGAGGCGCTGTATCTGGGCCATCTGAAAGTGGCCATTTTTTTTTTTTTTAAACCTGGGTAACTCCTTTTCCAGTATTTAGGTAATGGGGTCCTGTCATGATGGATAAGCCATCTGTGGAGAAATATTCAATATAACTTGCAAATTATCTATTTAAATCTCTGCCGATTCTGGGCTTTAAGAGTCCAGTGGGCGGTCTTATCAGTCATTTACAGTTATCTCTGATTAGGGCCACCCACTGGACTCATGGGCAGAGAATTAGCAGAGGTTTAAATGAATTAAAGGGAAACTAGCAGCAGGTTAGAAACCTCTAATGTTTGGGGAGCTTTTTTTGCCTCGATCCTCACTGCCAATTTTAGTACTTTATTTGCTATGTAAATGAGGTGACTTAGTGCCCTGGGGGCGGGACTACTAGCAGAGCGTTGTTATTACCGCTCGCTGTGCTATAGACACAGACAGACTCCTCCCCTGTACTGTATATAAGGATATGAGACCCTCCTCTGTATATCGCTGTGTGTATGTCTAGAAGGACACAGATGTGCAACATTTCAGCCCACAGGCTTGTGCAAATGAATGAATAATTAACCAATATATCTATAACTAAAAGTCTATACTAACAGGGTTGTCCAGGCTGACAAAACACAGCCACATTTGCAGCTCAGTTCCATTGAAGTGAATGGAGCTGAACTGTAATACCACACACAACCTGAGGACAGGGGGGGGTGCTGTTTTTGCAAGAAAGTAGATATGCTATTTGTAATCCTGGACAACTCCTTTTATAATTTTCCTATGTTTTAGTAATATTAATCAGTAATGATTATAATAATGTAAGTAATAATCCTAAAAACATTGCTAATAATGGTAACACAAAATAATAATAATAATAATAATAATAATAACAACTAAAATAACAAAAAATACTACTAGTATAATTTTTTTTTTTTTGTGGGGGGAAGGGAGTAGTTTTTATTATTTTCTCAGTCATGTTACTTATTATCATTGTTATTCTTATTATTATATTAGTAGTAGTAGTAATATTTTGGTTGTTATTATTTATTACTATATTTCACTATAAT
The DNA here is from genome assembly GCF_027789765.1 of Dendropsophus ebraccatus. Classification (NCBI taxonomy): domain Eukaryota; kingdom Metazoa; phylum Chordata; class Amphibia; order Anura; family Hylidae; genus Dendropsophus; species Dendropsophus ebraccatus. The sequence goes on from NC_091455.1 coordinate 12,694,812, forward strand.
TTTATTATTATGTATATTTATTTATTTGTTTATTATTATTTATGTATACTAATTTCATTATTATTTCTGTCATTTGATTTATTTTATTTTTTTTATTACCATTTATTATTTATGTACTTATAATTATTTGTTTATTATTATTTATGTATATTATTCCCTTATGTCATTTTATTTATTTGTATTTGTTTATTACTATTTATTATTTATATTTATTTGTTTGTTTATTATTACTTTTATTTATTTATTTTGTTATTTAACCTTTTCCTTTGCCTTTTGGGGGTTTATTGGATCTTAGATTTACAGTTAAGATAAAATATTTTAAGAATCTCCTCTCCGCTTCATTTATCAAAGGGAAGAGTAAAGGTTAGGCGGCGTTATTACTGTAGATTGGGCTTTTTCATCTTCTCCCGTTCTTTAATAAATCAGCTGCTGTCCAGGAAAACCTGCTGCGTTATTGATTGTAAATGATCAGCATTCCTGAGCATCACTTGTAGGAGACAAGAATCTCAAGTAGCCGCCCGCCGCCCATCGCATGCAGCCAAGGAAAAGAGGCTGAGGAGGCCGGGAGAGGCCGGGGACTGGAGGCTGATTTATGGCAGGCCACGCTCTTACTTGTCCTCTGACTGTAACTCATCTGAAGGATTTTACAGTTCAAGAAATAATGGAATAAGTCCAAGATGGAGGCCTAAGAAACATGACGTCATTTGTCACAGCCACTTCGAGGGATGCTCCATCTTGGTGGAGTCCTAATCTATGGTAGAATTGGGGGAAACATAGAAGCAATGCTATATGAGGGAGGAGCAAAATACTGATGAATGGGCCCTACACACCTACATCCATAAGGCTCTTAAAGGGATACTCCAACAAAACATTTTTTCTTTCAAACCAACTTGTGCCAGAGATTTGTAATTTACTTCTATTAAAAATCACAAGTCTTCCAGTACTTATCAGCTGTTGTATGTCCTGCAGGAAGTGGTGTATTCTTTCCAGTCTGACACAGTGCTCTCTGCTGCCACCTCTGTCCATGTCAGGAACTGTCCAGAGCAGGAGAGGTTTTCTATGGGGATTTGCTGCTGCTGTGGACAGTTCCTGACATGGACAGAGGTGGCAGCAGAGAGTACTGTGTCAGAATGGAAAAAATACCCCATTTCCTGTAGGACATACAGCAGCTGATAAGTACTGGAAGACTGGAGATTTTTTTAATATAAGTAATTTACAAATCTCTGGCACTTTCTGACACCAGTTGAGTTGGCCATCAATGCCAAGGACTTCTGGGTAAGCGTTCCATTACCTAGAATGATAAATTCATATATTCCACACAATGTGCCGGTCGTTTTTCTCCTATTACATTTTGATCTGACCAGACCTTGATCTGAAATGGTTTTATTTTATTTTTTTTATTGTAAGGAATCATCACAGACAGGGTTTCATTATTTTTTTCATACACATACACATAAACATGGTGTAAAGTGAAACTGGCTCAGTTGCCCCTAGCAACCAATCAGATTCCACCTTTCATTTTCCAAAGAGTCTGTGAGGAATGAAAGGTGGAATCTGATTGGTTGCTAGGGGCGACTGAGCCAGTTTCACTTTACTACAAATGTTTGATAAATCTCCTCCATTGTTTTTACTGATGTTCTTACATTTTTAGGCTATGGTCAGACAACATCTTTTTTCGGTGGTGTTTGAGGCCAAATAACGGCCATTACTGTGCACATAACAATCAGTATGAAATACCGTCTGTTACTGTACACATAACGATCAGTATGAAATAATGGCCTTTACTGTACACATAACGATCAGTATGAAATAACGGCCGTTACTGTACAAATAACAATCAGTATGAAATAATGGCCGTTACTGTACAAATATCAATCAGTATGAAATAAGGCCGTTACTGTACACATAAAAATCAGTATGAAATAACGGCCTTTACTGTACAAATAGCAATCAGTATGAAATAACGGCCGTTACTGTACACAACAATCAGTATGAAATAACGGCCGTTACTGTACAAATAGAAATCAGTATGAAATAACGGCCTTTACTGTACACATAACAATCAGTATGAAATAACGGCCGTTACTGTACACATAACAATCAGTATGAAATAACGGCCGTTACTGTACAAATAGAAATCAGTATGAAATAACGGCCTTTACTGTACAAATAGCAATCAGTATGAAATAACGGCCGTTACTGTACAAATAGCAATCAGTATGAAATAACGGCCGTTACTGTACAAATAGAAATCAGTATGAAATAATGGCCGTTACTGTACAAATAGCAATCAGTATGAAATAACGGTCGTTACTGTACAAATAGAAATCAGTATGAAATAACGGCCGTTACTGTACAAATAGCAATCAGTATGAAATAACGGCCGTTACTGTACAAATAGAAATCAGTATGAAATAACGTCCGTTACTGTACAATTAGCAATCAGTATGAAATAATGGCCGTTACTGTACAAATAGAAATCAGTATGAAATAACGGCCGTTACTGTATAAATAGCAATCAGTATGAAATAATGGCCGTTATTGTACAAATAGAAATCAGTATGAAATAACGGCCGTTACTGTATAAATAGCAATCAGTATGAAATAACGGCCGTTACTGTACAAATAGAAATCATCAATATGAAATAAATGTTATTTGGCGTCAAGTTGACAAAAAAAAAATAAATTGTGGGGACATAGCCGAACACTGCAAAAATCTTAAAACAAAACCCCCTTTTTCTTGTATTGGCTCCTCTTGGGACACTTGAGGTATTTAAGATGTCGGCTTGGGATTTCGGTGTCGTTGGTCAGAATTTTTAATAACTTTTTCTTGTTGACTTTTTTTTTTAATGTTTTAATATACATCTTTTCCCAGGAGTCTTAGCGGCTGCTTTAGGAGGACCAGTCCATTCTATATAGTAAAAGAATATGCAAAAGAGGAGCCCGTGGAGCCTCATTGAAGAGTCTCAAAACACAGGACTAGCCATTCTATATAGTGTCATTTATCATACTGAAAGATGATCAGGAGGAAGCAAGGTCAAGAGGCTCCGATAAAGGCAAGAAAGCCTGGTGATCACATGATCGATGAGGGACTACCGGGTGCAATATAGCAATACGACTAGTATACTATGTATATATATTTATCCCTCATTTAGTGTTGTCTATGAAGCCATCATGAAGGAAGCATGCTATGGGAATTGTACCTGCTAACTTTAGCAGTGTTCAGGAGCCCCATTGAAATGAATAGATGCAAGCTGCCATTATATTCATTCAGTGAAGATTTGACCTCTTTTCTCAGGATCAGCGCTGATCCCAGTGATCAGACTCCCCCTCCAAACCAATCCGCTAGATTTCTTTCTATCTATAAGATAAGGGATAGCTTTTAAATTGAGAAAGAAAAACTTCAATTAATTAACATGGCTGCACATTAATATTCATAATTGGTTCCGCCCCCTTTATAAACTTCCTCTTGCCCGTCCCGTAGCCTCATCTACTCAGCTAAGCAACATTGACTATGCCTGATCCTTCTGTCCAGGATTAGAAAAACATAGCTGCATTTCCCTCCAAAATAGCGCCACCACTGTCCTCAGGTTGTGTGTGGTATAACAACTCCATTAACTTTAATATTACTTAGCTGCAATACCACACACAAACTAGGGCCAAGGCTAGCGCTATTTCTGTACGAAACTTAGAAAGCTATGTTTTTTCAATCTTTGATATCCCCTTCAAGTATAATTCCCTGAATTCCCCCCCCTCAATAATTGATGGTGTATGGTATGGAGTCATTGTTGTGTGAGGAGATGGTGTTGGGTATGGAGCTATTGTTGTGTGAGGAGATGGTGTATGGTATGGAGCCATTGTTGTGTGAGGAGATGGTGTATGGTATGGAGCCATTGTTGTGTGAGGAGATGGTGTTGGGTATGGAGCTATTGTTTGATGAGATGGTGTTCGGTATGGAGCCATTGTTGTGTGATGAGATGGTGTTGGGCATGTAGCCATTGTTGTGTGGTGTGATGAGATGGTGTTGGTTATGGATCCATTGTTGTGTGAGGAGATGGTGTTGGGTAATGAGATAGTGTTGGGTATGGAAACATTGTTGTGTGATGAGATGGTGTTGGGTATGGAAACATTGTTGTGTGATGAGATGGTGTTGGGTATGGAAACATTGTTGTGTGATGAGATGGTGTTGGCTATGGAGCCGTTGTTGTGTGATGAGATGGTGTTGGGTATGGAGCCGTTGTTGTGTGATGAGATGGTGTTGGATATGGAGCCATTGTTGTGTGATGAGATGGTGTTGAGTATGGAGCCTTTGTTGTGTGATGAGATGGTGTTGGTTATGGATCCATTGTTGTGTGAGGAGATGGTGTTGGGTAATGAGATGGTAAAGAACACTAAGCAGGTGGCTCAACCGAAAAATACATACAAAGACGGGGTGCCACTCAATGTCTAGATATCCATAACGATAAGCAAAAAAAGAGACAAAAAGCTAGACATAAATCAGAGAGTGCACTCCACTATATAAATTATCAAAAAATGAATTTTATTGCAAAATAACATAGAACTAATGAGGTAATGAGATGGTGTTGGGTATGGAAACATTGTTGTGTGATGAGATGGTGTTGGGTATGGAGCCGTTGTTGTGTGATGAGATGGTGTTGGGTATGGAGCCATTCTTGTGTGATGAGATGGTGTTGGATATGGAGCCATTGTTGTGTGATGAGATGGTGTTGAGTATGGAGCCTTTGTTGTGTGATGATGGTGTTGGGTATGGAGCCTTTGTTGTGTGATGAGATAGTGTTGGTTATGGAGCCATTGATGTGTGATGAGATGGTGTTGAATATAGAGCCATTGTGTGATGAGATGGTGTTGGCGAAGGAGCTATTGTTGTGTGATAAGATGGTGTTGGCTATGGAGCTATTGTGTGATGAGATGGTCTTGGGTATGGAGCCATTGTTGTGGGATGAGATGGTCTTGGGTATGGAGCCATTGTTGTGGGATGAGATGGTGTTGAATATAGAGCCATTGTGTGATGAGATGGTGTTGGATAAGGAGCTATTGTTGTGTGATAAGATGGTGTTGGCTATGGAGCTATTGTGTGATGAGATTGTTGTGGGATTATATGGTCTTGGGTATGGAGCCATAGTTGTATGATGAGATTGTGTTGGCTATGGAGCTATTGTGTGGTGAGATGGTTTTGGAATGGAGCCATTGTTGTGAGATGAGATGGTCTTGGGTATGGAGCCATTGTTGTGGGATGAGATGGTCTTGGGTATGGAGCCATTGTTGGGTCTACATTTGGCTTTTATTATGGATAAGCTGGAGTCCCCCAGGTGTAGATTTCGAGGGAGTGAACTTGATTGACCTGACACATCATCATTACCCAATACATTATCCTTGGTCAATGTAACATCTTCTAGAAGTTTTGGCAGTTTGTTGTCCCTCATATGGACCTTCTTTAATGGATCCCTCTTGGTGGGGCAGTGATAGGGGGTGTTACAATGTGAGGCTTTCCGTTCACTCAGACATACACTGTCGGCCATCATTGTCATTTTCTTCATCTGTGCCTCTTTTACTTGGGCCGGGAGATCTAATGGAGCCAGCTTAGCCGGACGTCTTTGTATGTTGTCGCTGTTTTTGGAATCCGTAGATGACAGGTGTAAGGAGGTGAGATTATTACACACACTCCCGATGGGGATCACATCTCTTCTGGCCGGAGAAGCTTCTGCCCCGGAGATCAATACTTTGTTCTTTGGGAACTTTCTGTCTACAGTCAGAGTCGGCTCCAGTAAGAGGGTCTTGGTATTTTTGGTGGAGGTCGAGTCATGATTGTCTATAACTGATGATGAAGTCTTTTCATTATTTCCGTTACACGACGTCAGACCGTTCTCTTTTGGCAAAGGCTTCTAGAAAAAGCAATGAATAAAAAATTACCAAATATAATAACATGACTATCTATCTCCTATCTATCTCCTATCTATCTATCTATCTATCTATCGATCGATCGATCGATCGATCTATCTATTATCTATCTATCTATTATCTATCTATCTATTATCTCTCTATCTATTATCTATCTATCTATCTCCTATCTATCTATCTATCTATCTATCTATTATCTATCTATCTATCTATCTCCTATCTATCTATCTCCTATCTATCTATCTCCTATCTATCTATCTATCTATCTATCTATCTATCTTCTATCTATCTATCTATCTCCTATCTATCTATCTATCTATCTATCTATCTATCTATCTCCTATCTATCTATCTATCTATCTATCTATCTATCTATCTTCTATCTATCTATCTATCTATCTATCTATCTCCTATCTATCTATCTATCTATCTATCTCCTATCTATCTATCTATCTATCTATCTATCTATCTATCTATCTATCTATCTATCTATCTCCTATCTATCTATTATCTATCTCCTAACTATCTATCTATCTATCTATCTATCTTCTATCTATCTATCTATCTATCTATCTATCTATCTATCTATCTCCTATCTATCTATCTATCTATCTATCTATCTATCTATCTCCTATCTATCTATCTATCTATCTATCTATCTATCTATCTATCTATCTATCTATCTATCTCCTATCTATCTATTATCTATCTCCTAACTATCTATCTATCTATCTATCTCCTATCTATCTATCTATCTATCTATCTATCTATCTCCTATCTATCTATCTCCTATCTATCTATCTATCTATCTATCTATCTATCTATCTATCTATTATCTATCTATCTATCTCCTATCTATCTATCTATCTATCTATCTATCTATCTATCTATCTATCTATCTATCTATCTATCTATCTATCTACCAATACACCAAAGAGACAACTTAGATACATAGAAGATACAAAAGAGATACACTGAGGATTTACCAAGGTTACTCTGGTGATACAGCTAAGAGAGAAGAGAGATACACTAGAGATATATAGGAATTAAACCAGAGATACACAGGGAATAGGGCAGGAAAGATACACTAGTGATACACAGAGGAGATACACCAGAGATACACAGGGGATACATCAGGGATAAACAGGGGATACACAGAGGAGACACACTAGTGATACACCGGAGAGATACACTACTGATACACAGAGAAGATACAGCGGGAATACACAAAGGAAATACACAGGGGATACACCGGGGATACACAGAGGAGATACACAGAGGAGATACACAGAGGAGATACACAGGGGATACACAGAGGAGATACACAGAGGATACACAGAGGAGATACACAGGGGAGATACACAGGGGATACACAGGGGATACACAGAGGAGATACACAGGGGATACACAGAGGAGATACACAGGGGATACACAGAGGAGATACACAGAGGAGATACACAGGGGATACACAGAGGAGATACACAGAGGAGATACACAGAGGAGATTCACAGGGGAGATACAGAGGAGATACACAGGGGATACACAGAGGAGATACACAGAGGAGATACACAGGGGATACACAGGAGATACACAGGGGAGATACAGAGGAGATACACAGGGGATACACAGAGGAGATACACAGGGGATACACAGAGGAGATACACAGAGGAGATACACAGGGGATACACAGGAGATACACAGAGGAGATACACAGGGGATACACAGAGGAGATACACAGAGGAGATTCACAGGGGATACACAGAGGAGATACACAGAGGAGATACACAGGGGATACACAGAGGAGATTCACAGGGGATACACAGAGGAGATACACAGGGGATACACAGAGGAGATTCACAGGGGATACACAGAGGAGATACACAGAGGAGATTCACAGGGGATACACAGAGGAGATACACAGAGGAGATACACAGGGGATACACAGAGGAGATTCACAGGGGATACACAGAGGAGATACACAGGTGATACACAGAGGAGATACACAGAGGAGATACACAGAGGAGATACACAGAGGGGATACACAGAGGAGATTCACAGGGGATACACAGAGGAGATACACAGGTGATACACAGAGGAGATACACAGAGGAGATACACAGAGGAGATACACAGAGGAGATACACAGAGGAGATACACAGAGGAGATACACAGGGGATACACAGAGGAGATACACAGAGGAGATACACAGAGGAGATTCACAGGGGATACACAGAGGAGATACACAGGGGATACACAGAGGAGATTCACAGGGGATACACAGAGGAGATACACAGGGGAGATACAGAGGAGATAAACAGGGGATACATAGAGGAGATACACGGGATACACAGGAGATACACAGGGGAGATACAGAGGAGATACACAGGGGATACACAGAGGAGATACACAGAGGAGATACACAGGGGATACACAGAGGGGATACACAGAGGAGATACACTAGAAAAATGATAGACCAAGGATGGGGAACCTGCCGCCCTCCAGCTGTGGTAAAACCAAAATCCCCATCATGCCTGGGCAACCAAAACTATAGCTCTCCAAACATGATGGTTATTGTAGTTCTCCAGCAGCTGGAGGGCGTCAGGTTGCCTAGAGGAGTCTGGGGTACTCACACGGTCAGCCAGTCTTTCTCGGTCTGTCCTTCTGGACCTTAGATGCTTGGTGTCCATTGTTCCTGGAGATCTCCGCTCCTCCTGTCGCTCATCGTCCGTCTCTTCTTTTTCTCACTGTGACCAGGAAAGTTTCTCCTCTCTGGTAGATTAGGGGCCCGGGATTAAGGTCAGATGTATTTATAGAACAGACTTAGCGAAAGTGCCGAGGATCCAGCCCTGACCATCACCTTGTACGTGTCTGTCTAATCTCCTCTTCTCTGGAATCAAGATAGTTTGAAGGGTTTACACCACCAACATTTGTTTTTTTTTCAAATCAGCTGGTTTCAGAAGTTATACAGATTTGTAAATTACTTCTATTTAAAAAAATCTCTAGTCTTCCAGTACTTATCAGCTGCTGTATGTCCTGCAGGAAGTGGTGTATTCTTTCCAGTCTGACACAGCGGTCTCTGCTGCCACCTCTGTCCATGTCAGGAACTGTCCAGAGCAGGAGAGGTTTTCTATGGGGATTTGCTGCTGCTCTGGACAGTTCCTGACATGGACAGAGGTTGCAGCAGAGAGCACTGTCTCAAAATGGAGAGACTACACCACTTCCTGCAGGACATACAGCAGCTGATAAGCACTGGAAGATTGGATAATATTAAATCTAAGTAAATTAGAAATCTATATAACTTTTTAAACTTGCTTTTTAATATATGTTTTTGAAACCATAACTTTTCATTGGAAAAAAAAAAAAAAAGAGAACCCCTTTAATGATTTCCCCAGAACCATAAAGTTGTCTGTCCGTATATCCTGGATATTTAGTAAGACACATAAACCCTATAGATATAAATAATTAAATTATAGAAATTATAGATTTAACATTTTTTAAACTTTTCAATATGAATTAGATTAAAAAGAAATGTATGTGTATATATATATATATATATATATATATATATATATATATAGTGTATATATTATACATAAAATAAAAAATAAGGTAAAGTCTATTTATTTACAGCAATAAAATACAATAAAAATGAGAGCATCGCAATAAATATATTTCCCTTGACGTTAAATCACAGAGTTGTCCCCTATGGGCCCGGACACGTCCGTGTAGTGTTGCGGGGGACAGAACTCCCTATAGGTGGTCTATGGCTGTGGGGGCCAATGTAAAAAAGATTAGTAGACATCAAATACTAAGTGGCTGCCATCACCTGTGGGTCAGTGAGGATGAACCATCAGGGGTCAAAGGTCCAGAAAACTGATGGAGAAGAATGAGCCAGGGTCAGATAAGGAGATAATGGTGGTCGTAGTGATGGAGTCGCATTCCTTGGACTATATGGGATGTAATATATCTAACATAGTATTATGTTATCGTAGCAATATAACATATCTAGAATTGATTGAGACCTAAAAACTGAATTCCCTATTTGCAGGATAGTTGATAATTGTCTGACCAGGTTGATTTGGGTGGTCCTGGTGATGGTAGACCCAATGATGCTTAAAGGGATATTCAAACAATTTTAGGTTCAGCTTGTAAACGTTGCCTAGTGCCGCCCCATAGACATGAATGACATGCTGCTGCTCCTTTAGCAGAGGACATTTCTTGGCTATTCTGGCGACTGACGGGGGTCCCAGAGACCTCACCAATCATCTAGTTATTCTGCGGATAGCTGATAAATTTAAATAGTAGGAGTCCTGTGCATTCACAGCTGCTAGTTGGTGACAACATTGACTTCCATGTCCTATCAGTGTAAGATTGTGTGCACAGTACTGACCACCCTCACACAAATGGTGGATAGAGCGGAGGGTGCGGCACAGTGGCCTCTCCTGAGAGCAGTGCACATCCTGCTAGTATTAGAAGTAGTTGTTGACTAATCACAGTCTATAATAAGTTTTCCAAACCAGTGGTGTAGCTACCATGCAGGCAGGGAAGGCAACTGCTATGGGGCCCCTGCAGGAAGGGGGCCCGAGAAAGCTTGCTTTGCCTTCATGGTAGGTATGCCACTGACAGACGACCACTGTACCGCGCTCCCCCAGGGGCCCAGAGAAGGAGTGGGACCTGCCACTGTACTCTTAAGCCCCCTCAAGAAGACGAACAAAGAGAAGGACCTGCCCAGTGCTGCACACACAGAACGAGAGGGATGAAGGACCTGATCACATGACCCAAAGGTCCTCAATACCTCTGTGTAAAGATCAGCCTGACTACAGGAGTAGGAGGGGGAAGCCTGGGAGCTGTATATGCTGTGTATGACAGTGAGTGTGTGTATCTATGGGTATATATGTACATGTCAGTGTGTGTATGTATCTGTGGGTGTATATGTCAGTGTGTGTATGTATCTGTGGCTATATACAGTATATGTCAGTGTGTATGTATCTGTGGGTATGTATATGTCAGTGTGTGTATGTATCTGTGGCTATATACAGTGTATGTCAGTGTGTATGTATCTGTGGGTATATATGTATATGTCAGTGTGTGTATGTATCTGTGGGTATGTATATGTCAGTGTGTGTATGTATCTGTGGGTATATATATGTCAGTGTGTATGTATCTGTGGGTATATGTATATGTCAGTGTGTATGTATCTGTGGGTATATATATATATATATATATATATATATATATATATGTCAGTGAGTGTATGCATCTGTGCCTATATATATATCAGTGTGTGTATGTATCTGTGCCTATATATATGTCAGAGTGTATGTATCTGTGGGAATATATGTATATGTCAGTGAGTGTATGTATCTGTGGCTATATATATCCACAGCCACAGTGGAAAGATATAGCTAGCCTCCCTAAACTAAAAGCAGGTGTGCCTCCATACCTGTGTATATACCACCTGGCTGAGCTATATCCCGACCGACCACCACAGAAGTGGCGTCACACGTTACCATCTAGCAAGTGACCGATCGAGCACACACCACATGTGTGTATGCCATCAGGTTCTCAAGTGATTGACAGGTTTGCTCCCAAAGATGTTCTGCAGCAGTTTCTATTAATGCTGGGCTCTAATGAAAGAACCCACCACTAAAAGAAAATGCTGCAGATATTATTTCTGGTTCTACACTCAGAGGATGATTTCCCTGTGTACAGTCTATTCATGGAGCATACATCTGCACTAGTGTAATATCACATTACAGCGTATATACAGTGAGGGAGGCATTTATTAAGTCCGGCGTTTTTTACGCCGGACTTAAAAATGCCCCCGCAGCTCCGGCGGTACGGGGATTTATGTAGAGGCGGACTGCCTGTACATAAATCCTGTGCGCGCCGGTGCGCACCGCCGAAAACCTACGCCAGCTGAGGACTGGAGTAGGTTTTCGGCGTAGAATTGGGCGGAACGGATGATAAATCGCGCGGACTCTGAGTCCGCGCCCTCCGTTCCGCCCACTTCCCGCCTACTTTCCGCCCCCTTTCCGCCCCCTGGCGTACTCGGCGGAAAGTGCCGATTTGCGATTATTTTATTCGCAAATCGGCCATTTGCGTATAAAATAATACGCAAATCGGCACTTTCCGCCAAAAATCATCCGTCCGCCGGATGATACATGTGGCCCTATGTGTGTATGTCAGTGGTGTATCTGTATACAGAGGTGCCTTGGATTACCAGCAAAATTCATTCCGGGACGGCGTTTGTAATCCAAATCCACTCTTAAACCAAATCAAAGTTTCCCATAAGAAATCATAGAAATGCAGACAATTGGTTCCACACCCCAAAAATAATGATTTATTATTCGGAATAACATGTAAAACAGATGAAACAAGCATTCAGAAACAGCAGAATCTGTAATATTATAAGTTACTGTAGAGTAATGGAGAGGATGGGAAACACAAGGGCGGACAGAGACTGCAGGGAGCAGGAAGGAATGAGCAGGGCAGATGTGGGCACATACATGCATCACTCTCTGTCCGGGGAGAGAGGGGTTACAGCTATGGAGAGATTACCTCTACAGTCCTGTCCCCTGATGTAAGCCCCAGCCTGAAGTGGATCTGCTATGATTTGGAAGGTGGGGGAGACTTCCTGGGTCAGAGTACAGGGCTGTAGACCCCGCTATGCAGACCATGCCCCTCCTCCACTCCCCCTCCCACCCAGTACAGGGAGCTCTTACACCAAGTCATCATTTTTAAAAACTGTAAGCTCTTAAACCAAAATGCTCCTAAGCCAAGTTACTCTTAAACCAAGGTACCACTGTATATGTTAATGGTGACCCGTACAGTTTTTGCTATGGGGCCCCATGAATCCTAGCTACGCCCCTGTTCCTAACCTGACACCTTCCAGTTGTTGCAAAGTATGACTCCCAGCATGCTCTGCCCTGACAGACATGGTGGAAGTTGCAGCTTACAAGAGCTGGAAAGTCAGATTGTTGAATGCTGTCATTACTGCCATTGACCACTAGATGTCTCACTCTTGTCATGCAGATAGCTGCATATAATCTACTGTATATTTATCTGTTCATCTATTCTGCTATTTTCTTTGCTAGTTCTAGTCCTAGAGGACTAGGAAAAATTTATATATATATATATATATATATATATATATATATATATATATATATATATTCATTCCTGGGAAAGCTGAATGATAATATAACCACCGGGGGCATAAGAGGTAACAATAACAAATAGAGATAGTCCAGGATTACATAAACATGGCTACTTTCTTCCAAAAACAGCGCCACCCCTGTCCTTAGGTTGGGTGTGGTATAACAACTCAGCTCCATTCGCTTCGAAGGAACTGGGTTACAATACAGCACCCAAACTGAAGACAAGAGTGGCGCTCTGGGAAAGCTGGCTGTTGACCAATATGGCTGGTTAGGAGGCATTACTCAGCTTTCCTACACCTCTGAATGGTAAATCTGATTAGACATTAAGTAATGCATTTCCTGCCATTCAGGAGCCCGGGAAAGCCGGGTCAGTCTGATGGGTATTTTGTGAATTAGATAAAGTAATGATCAGGATTGTATGGCTGATACCAGAGAGCAGTAGAGGAGACCAGGCCCTTCCCTGCAGGTCTCAGCACAGCACAGGACCCCTGAGTCTTGTTTCTGACAGGGCGGACGGAGGGAAAAGCGTTTTTAGAATTTTAGCATTTTTGGGATCTCAAATAAAAAATGATGAAATTTCAGCAATGAAGAAAGTCCATGAAATCTTCTCTGTCCCGATTCTTGTTCTCTTTCCCGGTTCCTGTTCTCTGTCCCGGTTCTTGTTCTCTGTCCCGATTCTTGTTCTCTGTCCCGATTCCTGTTCTCTGTCCCGATTCCTGTTCTCTGTCCCGATTCTTGTTCTCTTTCCCGGTTCCTGTTCTCTGTCCCGGTTCCTGTTCTCTGTCCCGGTTCCTGTTCTCTGTCCCGATTCTTGTTCTCTTTCCCGGTTCCTGTTCTCTGTCCCGGTTCCTGTTCTCTGTCCCGGTTCCTGTTCTCTGTCCCGGTTCCTGTTCTCTGTCCCGGTTCCTGTTCTCTGTCCCGGTTCTTGTTCTCTTTCCCGGTTCCTGTTCTCTATCCCGGTTCCTGTTCTCTGTCTCGGTCCTTGTTCTCTGTCTCGGTCCTTGTTCTCTGTCCCGGTTCTCGTTCTCTGTCCCGGTTCTCGTTCTCTGTCCCGGTCCTCGTTCTCTGTCCCGGTCCTTGTTCTCTGTCCCGGTTCCTGTTCTCTGTCCCGGTTCCTGTTCTCTGTCCCGATTCTCGTTCTCTGTCCCGATTCTCGTTCTCTGTCCCGGTCCTTGTTCTCTGTCCCGGTCCTTGTTCTCTCTGTCCCGATTCTCGTTCTCTGTCCCGGTTCTCGTTCTCTGTCCCGGTTCTCGTTCTCTGTCCCGGTTCTCGTTCTCTGTCCCGGTTCTCGTTCTCTGTCCCGGTTCTCGTTCTCTTTCCCGGTTCTCGTTCTCTTTCCCGGTTCTCGTTCTCTGTCCTGGTCCTTGTTCTCCCGGTGTCATATATTATACTGTATGCTCGTCTCTCTGTATTATAGGTGCTGGTTCCCGGGTGGTGACAGGCCGCCACATGTGTAGCTCCAGGTCTCCTCGCCCCCTGCGGCTTCTCCTTATCCTGTGGGATCATCTCCTCCTCCTCTATCTCCCGCTGTGACTTTGGCTGAAGTCATCCCCCTGTGATTAGGGATTCAGTAGGGATCAGGGTATCACACATGGCTGTATGGGAAGTAAATCTGCTGTGGTTATATATATATATGCAGAGGCCTCAGGGTGAGAAATCATCCAAATTTGTCAAAGTGAAGAAGATAGTGATCTGTGAGAGTGATCTGAGACTGAGTGATCTTTAATAGTGATCTGTGATAGTGATCTGTGACAGTGATCTGTGAGAGTGATCTTTGATAGCGATTTGTGACAGTGATCTGAGCGATCTGTATGATCTGTGATCTGTGACAGTGATCTGTGACAGTGATCTGAGCGATCTATGATCTGTGATCTATGATAGGGATCTGTGACAGTGATCTGTGATAGTGATCTGTGACATTGATGCGAGTGATCTGTGATAGTGATCTGAGTAATCAGTGCTAATGATCTGAGATATCTGTGACAGTGATCTGTGTGATCTATGAGAGTGATCTGTGATCTGAGTGATGTCATAGTTATCTGAGTAATCTGTGAGAGTTATACGAGTAATCTGTGATAGTGATCTATGTGATCATGATCTGAGTGATCTGTGATAGTGATCTGTGATAGCGATCTGTGATGGTGGTCTAAATGATCTGTGATACTGATTTGCTATTTACTGCCAGTATCTGTCCATCATATCTATGATCAGCCGCATTGTGTATAGGAGTCTGTGGTAGTCTGGGATTTGCCTCCTGCTTAGCCGCATTGTCCCCAGCCTCTACCTCCCCCTCCACCCTAGCAGCCTCATACACGGTCCCCAGACTCTTCCTCCTCCCTAGCAGCCTCATACATGGTCCCCAGCCTCTTCCTCCTCCCTAGCAGCCTCATACATGGTCCCCAGCCTCCTCCTCCTCCCCAGCAGCCTCACACATGGTCCCTAGCCTCCTCCTCCTCCCCAGCAGCCTCATACATGGTCCCCAGCCTCTTCCTCCTCCCTAGCAGCCTCATACATGGTCCCTAGCCTCCTCCTCCTCCCCAGTAGCCTCATACATGGTCCCCAGCCTCCTCCTCCTCCCCAGCAGCCTCATACATGGTTCCCAGCCTCTTCCTCCACCCTAGCAGCCTCATACATGGTTCCTAGCCTCTTCCTCCTCCCTAGCAGCCTCATACATGGTCCCTAGCCTCCTCCTTCTCCCCAGCAGCCTCATACATGGTCCGCAGCCTCTTCCTCCTCCCTAGCAGCCTCATACATGGTCCCTAGCCTCCTCCTTCTCCCCAGCAGCCTCATACATGGTTCCCAGCCTCTTCCTCCTCCCTAGCAGCCTCATACATGGCCCCTAGCCTCCTCCTTCTCCCCAGCAGCCTCATACATGGTTCCCAGCCTCTTCCTCCACCCTAGCAGCCTCATACATGGTTACTAGCCTCTTCCTCCTCCCTAGCAGCCTCATACATGGTCCCCAGCCTCCTCCTTCTCCCCAGCATCCTCATACATGGTCCGCAGCCTCTTCCTCCTCCCTAGCAGCCTCATACATGGTGCCCAGCCTCCTCCTCCCCAGCAGCCTCATACATGGTGCCCAGCCTCCTCCTCCTCCTCCCTAGCAGCCTCATACATGGTTCCTAGCCTCCTCCTCGTCCCCAGCAGCCTCATACATGGTTCCCAGCCTCTTCCTCCACCCTAGCTGCCTCATACATGGTTCCTAGCCTCTTCCTCCTCCCTAGCAGCCTCATACATGGTCCCCAGCCTCTTCCTCCACCCTAGCTGCCTCATACATGGTTCCCAGCCTCTTCCTCCACCCTAGCTGCCTCATACATGGTCCCCAGCCTCTTCCTCCTCCCTAGCAGCCTCACACATGGTCCCTTGGGCTCTTGTCACGGTAGTCCTGTGTGGCAACTGACCCACCCGGACTATCGGTACCACCACTCACAGAAGGGGGAAAAATAACCCAAGGTGTGCGGTGGTGTGTGTATAGGTGCAGGTGCACTCAAAAGATCACAGAGTCCCATGTATAAAAATATAACAACTTTACTGTAGAACTTTGCAGGTTACAGGACACAGTTTCGCAAGTAACTAATCTTGACACAGACGTTAGTGCTGAGCTTAGTGCTGGAGGTAGGTGCTTGAGAAGAGTTGCAGCAGTGCTTGTAGAGTAGAGAGTGGGGAGTAGAGGAGAGGAGTTTGCCAGAGGATCCCTAACCCAGTGTAGCTTTGATGGAACTTTTAGTAGATACCTTCAGTGAAGTGATACTAGTACTCACATTTAGACACTGTCTTACCATCTTCTGACCTCTGGTGGTGTAGAACCCATCCCAGTAGGGTAGTACAAGCCCAAGCCGTGGTTATCTAGGTGTGGCTAGGTGTCTGAATCTTCCCAGTTACCTGCGTAGTAGGATACGTAGACCTTTATATACTGCTTGCCCTACTGAGGCTAGTTTCTTTCTTGTTCAGGATAGTGCCCTCTTTTTTAAGATGTGTTCCTGGCGTGGGTCAGGGTGTTCCTTGCTGACTACTCATTGTTCCGTGCTTAGCACTGCTTAGTGAACATAGTGGTAGTTATAAAAGAAGCGTTGGTCTCTCACTGCATCTGCTCACTTTGGTGGCTAGACTCAACTGCTCTGTGTCCCTGACTGAAGTCCTGGCATTAGCCAGGCCCTGGCTTAGCTTCTGAAGAAACTTGACTTTTGTGTATCCTCTCTCCCTGAGAATCAGACTAGAACTCAAGTTTCTTCCTCCACCAGTGACACTCCTCCTACAGGGGCCTGTTGTGTGCCTGCCTGTGAGTGGTGGGGATGAGTCTATGCAGAAGAAAGAAGGAAGAGGATAGGATAGAAGAAAAGAGAACCTCCTAGTGGTCAGCACAGAACACATGGTATAAAAGACATTAACCCTTTTGCTTCCTTCAGCTTTGCAATACATATACATATAAGAAACACTGACACCTAGTGGGGAAACTTGATATACCTCATTCACCACTTAACCTGAAAGCTTAACGACAGGTGCATAGAGGAAGAGGAAAACACCAGTGGTGGGACACCACACATGGTCCCCAGCACTGGTTTTCCCACAGTCTTCTGACCACGGACCATCTCTTTTTTTCTTGGACCGTTTATATTGTATATAATTTTAGAAGCCACAACCCAAAAAAAGCCCAGCGGCTAGAGAAGGAACGCATAGTCAGACGTACTTGGTCTCTGGTCTCTGCTTTGTTCTGGAAATGAAGGAATTACAGTAAGCCCTCATTACTATGATGAGTATTTTATGTTTATGGTCTTTTTTTTTTTTTTAGTTGTTTGTATCAGGTGTTTGGCAGAGTTTTCGCTTTAAAGGGGAACTCCTGCTAAAAGATTTTTTCTTTAAAAATCAACTGGTTTCAGAAAGTTCTAGATTTGTAATTTACTTCTTTTTAAAAACTTCCAGTCTTCCAGTACTTATCAGCTGCTATATGTCCTGCAGAAAGTGGTGGATTCTTTCCAGTCTGATACAGTGCTCTCTGCTGCCACCTCTGTCCATGTCAGGAACTGTCCAGAGCAGACAGACCAGTGACTCTTGGCTTTCGTTCAGCTCTTCTGTGGATCCCCATAACCACCCTCAGTAGCCAGCATACACACTGCACTTTCATCACAACCAAGGAGGGTCTCATGGCCCCATTCCAAGTCCTTATTGACACAAGGGTTAGATCTCTATCTTGCAACATTGTACTTAGGGTGGTATTACACGAAGCGATTATCGTTCGAATAATCGTTTAATCGGTCGTATTTGAACGATTATCTTTAAGTGTAATAGTAGACAACGATTAAACGACGAACGATTGGTCGTTGGTCGTTTAATAGGTTTTGAATCTATTTTTATCGTTTGTCTTTTACACATCGTTCGCACATCGTTCGTTTGAATAAGATGTCGTTAGCCGTTCCCTGTTCATTCGCAAATTGAAAGGGGAGTGTTCTTGAATTTTGTTGCTCCAATATAACCGATAATCTTTCCGTGTAGTAAAACGAACGATTATTAGGCAACCGCTATTGCGATCGTTGGAGATCGTTTATCGTTAATCGTTAATTGAAAAAAATCGCTTCGTGTAATACCACCCTTAGAATGGATAGATGATAGAGATAAGTGTAATTCCAGCTCTAGTCAGATCGTTCAGCACTTGATCATCGGTGACTGAAGAAGTTGGACGCAGCCCCAGGGAGTCAGGGAAAACATGGCTACAAACTATGGTCTATGGTTATATCCAACTTCTTCAGCCATCGGTATCCAAATGCCGAACGATAGTCCTCAGGTACACTGCAGTTGCGCTCATCCTTATTCTCTACAACTTGTCATGGTTTCCAGGAACCCCATAGTCCTAGACTCTTTCGCTTAGTCTCTCCATTCTTTCTTACCCCTGCACACCCCTTTGGTCATGTGATCTGTCTATGCTCACTCTCCAGGATGGAATCCACAGTGACCAAACTACAGTTCCTTATGGGGATGATTGTGCATGTAGTCCAAAGCAACCAGCAACACTCCAAAAAAAGACCCTCCGAGAGGAGCAGCAGCCGGGCACTGAGGAGCCCCTCGGGCAGGAGAGACCCAGAACGCCATTAACAGAGAGCAGATGAGGATCTAGTATGATGCCCCATCCCCTGAACACCTACCAAGTAACTAAAACTACTACTCCCACTCAGTGGCGTGGCTACCATAGAGGCAGGGTAGGCGGTTGCTATGGGGCCTGTGCAGGAGGGGGGCCCGGGGGAGAAGGTAAGAAAATGTGTCCTTCTGCTTAACCCCTTATGTACTGCAGTGTGTAAGTGTTCCAATGTTTACTTACATGCTACAACACAAAGAAAGGGTTAACAAGCAGAAGACAGAGATCTCTCCTTAACTGCACTGATAACCTCTGACCTCTGTTCTCCAGCATCAAGTAGGAAAGGAAAATGTGCAGAGCTCCTGCAGAGGTCAGGGGTTATCAGTGGACCAGCAGTAAAGCATATATATATATATATATATATATATATATATATATATATATATATATATATAGTGCTTTTGTGTTGCGCGTAGGGAAGCCCCTTAAATTTTTTTGCTATGGAGCCCCGTGAATCCTAGCTACGCCCTGCTCCCACTGCCACTACTACAATCACTACAACTACTACTCCCACTGCCACTACTACAATCACTACAACTACTACTCCCACTGCCACTACTACAATCACTACAACTACTACTCCCACTGCCACTACTACAATAACTACAACTACTACTCCCACTGCCACTACTATTCCCAACTACTGCCACTTCTACAATCACTATAACTACTACTCCTACTGCCACTACTTCTCCCAACTACTGCTACTCCTACACACACTACACCTACTCCTACTATTACACCCACTACTACTTTCACTACAACTACTACTTCCAACTACTACTACTTCTATGCCTACTACTACCTCAACACAACTACAACTCCCACTACTGCTACTACTCCTCACAATAATGCTACCACTACAACTACAGCTACTACTTCTCCCAACTATTACTACTACTACACCCACTACTACTACTCCTACCACCACTTCTACTCCCAACTACTGCTACTATACCCACTATTACTACTCTTACTACAACTACTACACCCACTATTACTACTCTTACTACAACTACTACACCCACTATTACTACTCTTACTACAACTACTACACCCACTTCTACTCCCACTACAACTACTACTCCCAACTACCTCTACTCTCACTATAACTACTAATTCCACAACTACTACTCCCAACTACTGCTACTACTACACCCACTATTACTACTCTCACTACTACAACTACTACTCCTATTACTACTCTCACTACAACTACTACTCCTAATTACTGCTACAACTACACCTACTGCTCTAACTACAACTACTTTGGGTTAGGGCCTCAGCAGAGACCCCCTTATAATGACAATAGACTAAATGGCCCTTGAGTTGTTGCAGAAGGCTGTCACTTACCCTACCTCTCAGCCCATTGACCCGGACAAGCTCAGGCTGATTCACCAACAGTAGGAACCGCAGGCCTCTCACCACACACTGTGTCCGACTCCTCCTGGGCCCGGGCTGAACTATTACTGCGGCTACCCAGCCAGCTTATCCAGCACTATGTCCTATGTAGCGTTCCGTTCTATATAGAGACTGCGCCACTTTAAGGGAATGAAGTATTGTTTTCCTTCGCCTCCATCCGTCCGACTTCCAATTTGCTGTTTTTGGGGGGTTGATGAATGTCTGCACATCGATATATATATGGAGACACACTGAATTTTGTTGGAAAATAATTTCCCCCTGAAGCCATTAGCCGCCTCCCGAGGATTTTATTACATGATTCATTTATTTAAGTAAAAGATCGATTCCACTTTGCATTTTGTCTGAAGTTTTATTTATTTTTATTTTTTTTGCTTTCAGGTTTTGCTTTTAGCAAAATGGATATTGTATATACATACATAGTTATTTATATTTTCATAAGAAATGCAGGATATTGTAAAACAACCAAAATTACAGACAGTAATATCTGTATACCGTCTACGCCAATGGTCCAACTGGTAACCCTTACTGGTTTTTTATGTATTGCCTGGCCATTTGGTTATCATGGAGGGAGACACAGGGGTCAACCAAAGGGTTAAAGGGGTAATCCAGTGTTAGAAAAACATGGTAACATAACTCCTGTCTCCAGTT
Organism: Dendropsophus ebraccatus; assembly: GCF_027789765.1. Lineage (NCBI taxonomy): Eukaryota > Metazoa > Chordata > Amphibia > Anura > Hylidae > Dendropsophus > Dendropsophus ebraccatus. The sequence goes on from NC_091455.1 coordinate 12,716,083, forward strand.
TGGCTGCAGGTTTTGCGGCTCAGTTCCATTGAAGTGAATGGAGTCTAATTGCAAACCGCACCTGACCTGGAGACAAGAGTGGTGCTGTCTCTGGAAAAAAGTGACTGTGTTTTTGTAGCACCGGATAACTCCTTTATAGGGCTAGGTTCAGACTTATTGTACAATGGGTCCCAGCTGTATAAGGGTAAATTGACAATACCTTTCTGCTCTTCCATTGGGCTCTTTGTAGGCTTCACATTGGGAAGATGTCTAAACTGGAAGCCAGCATAGAAACTGACTGACATTGGTGGACATGTTGGTGCAGTGTCCCAGAACAGAGGATTTGTTCTTATTTGTATGTTTCCTAATTAATCCTGTTCTGGAAAAGTGGTCCCACTGCAAACTGTTTGTATCATGTCACCCCCCTCAGTATTAAGGTCTAATATTTCCTTTATTTCCTTATGCATAATAATTTTGCCTGTATTCTCATGGTGTGATGATGCAATGGGCTTGGTGTCACGTGACTATTCCTCGGCTGCCATAGTAACCCCAATAGCCGTTGAGTTTGGCTGGGGATGCTATGTCACTTCCTGTCTACCTCAGTGGTCTTCTCTCTACCCTCAAGGGAGAAGGTAGTGTTGTTCTCTCCTCCACCTTCAGGAGGGAGAACGTGCTCTGCTGCTTCCAAGCAAGGCCGCAGCTCAGGGTGATTCGCTCCCCTGTTCTAGAGACAGTACTCCGGTCCAGTCGGGACCTTCCTCACTCTCAAGATTCTCCAAGTCCAAAAACAATGCCACAAAAACCACTAACAAATTACCAACAAGATTCACTGAGATAGGGTATAAAGAAATAAGATCTAAAATGTAACTTTTAACAATCTCAATATAAAATGAATAACCAAAAATGAAAACCAGACATAAACAAAAGTGCCAAAACTAGGAAAATGTTTATCTTACCGCTCAACGGTGGCTGCTGAGTCGGAATGACTTGGAGTGGCCGTGGAACATTCACATCGCTGTAGCTGTCCTTAATCCTGAATGGATTCCACGTAGGCGGCTGAGATCTCCCGATACGGTGAATGGGAGAAAACACAGTGGAGTGTATACAAAAATGGGAGATAGGACAGCCGGTCCCTGACTCTGTCCTATTACACCCTAATAAATCTGTCCCTCCAGACAGAGCTCCCGCCCTAAAAAGGGCGACTCCGCCACACTCACTCCTAGGGTCCCTAGTTAAACCCTACTAATACATGTGGCTGTGTCCCAATGCATTTCATCTCCCGTAGGGGGAATCATCAGGGGATCAAAAAGATATTCAAATGCCACTTAGCAAAGAAAGAAAGAGAAGGGTAGAGACTGCACGTATGGTGCCAGCCGCGCGTATGGCGTTCCCCTTACTAGTATACAAACATGCTGGTTTAAATACACATAACTCCGCCCCTTCTGGGTTGCGGATACACACCTGATAACTAGCTCGCTTCAGTATTGCTGTAGCCCCCATGTGTGATGTACCCCAGTCTCGCTGTCAGCACTTCCAGGTTGTCCCGGTACCGTCACGTGATTGAGAAACTCACTCCGTCAGGGCTACGTAGTCATCACCTGATCACCACTAATGCGTCCTAGTCAGCTGATTCAGAATTTGGAACGCACAGTGACAGAGGGTGGAACGCATATCTATTCATCTATATACGTGAACCCTTACGCTCTCCTACGATAACCTCATGTAGGGCGCATAGTCATAATAGATATTGCTGGTGTAGTGGACCACACAGGGTACCATAACGTACAGTATAACAGTAATCCACCCAATGGCCATCCCGTACCCTTCTAGATATAGTGCAAATGATCAAAATAATTATTACGAGTATCCACAACCTAATCGGGTCAAATTCAATAATAAAAAGCAGATAACCGTCCACTATTCCCTACCGCTGTGTACAATCACACAACCTGTAGACAGACCATTTATAACAAATAAAACTGCATAAACCCAAGGTAAACTCATCATATTGCACTATCCCAAAAGGTATGACTACAATATTTGTCTCGAAAACCATAATAGGTCAGAAAAAACACACAAAACTAAATTAGGGCTATAGCAATAAAGAAACAATAATGATGTGTCTATTTTACACAAATAATAATAATAAATGTGGCAAGTCATGGCTGGTGCATACTTCAACAAATGGAGGTGTATGCAGACTATAGATACCCCACCAGGCTACACTCCTACTGAGTACCTACAGAAAACAAGCATAGCTAATTTGTTCGTTAAGACCCAGAGGACTTACAGTCTTAAGTCTAAAAGTCCAGCGACATTCCTTTTGAAGAATCATTTCATCCCAGTCGCCGCCGCGTCTGGGAGGGCGCACTTTTTCAATGCCCACAAAGGATATCGCTCTCAAATCACCATTGTGGACCTCATTCATATGTTTTGCAATGGGCGTGTTCTCATTTCTCCTAATATTGCCAATATGGTCCTGAACTCTCTTTCTGAACTCTTATTGTTTTCCCTACATAATCAAGAGGGCATGTGCATCTTGCCTTATAGATCACACCTCGCGTACGGCAACCTATAAAGTCTCTTATCTCGAATTTTTTATTTTTTTGTAAAAATTCGCATGCAGAACAAGATCCACAGGGAAAGCAGCCATTGGGTGGCTTGGGGAGCCATGTTCCATCCTTCACTGGGACAAAATGGCTATGGATTATTCTGTCTCCAATACTTCTCCCCTTGCGATAAGTAATCGCTGGGTATGATGGTATTACCTCCTTTAGGACAGGATCCATGCGCAAAATGTCCCAGTATCTCCCCAGAACTGCTCGTACTTCCCTGTGCGCGCTATCGTAGGTGCCAATCACTCTCATCACCGTTGAGCGGCAAGATTCTCCAAGATTCTCATCTTCAGCAAAGACCTGGGTGTCGTTCTTCAGTCATTACTCTTCTCATCATCTATTCTCATCAACAGCAAGTATTCAGTTCAATCCATTCCGCCCAGTATCATATCTCCGGCACTACTACTCCCATCATTCAGTCTCCTTACTTCAAGTAACGCTACCATCACAGCCTATTGCAGCATCACCCATTACTCAGTTATACTCAAGTTATATTCAAGTCTGCCTCAATCCTGGTTGCATCCAGAGACACTGTTGCTATTGGTTACCACCGTTATAATAAACGCACAACTACCGTTGTTTCTGAACCCTGGCATTGGTCTAGTTATTGGTGCCTTGACTAAGGACAATGAGGAATTGCCCAGGCCCCGCATGGTCAGGTTCCCGTGGGTTAGTGAGCTCCCCTCGTGCCAATACCGTGACCTAACATCTGGCAACTGGCTACCCGGGTCCTACCCAGTACTACCACCTACTACTACCCTCAGCGGGAGGCCCCAGCGCATTGGGCTCAACTTTGGCTTTCCATTTTGACAGCTTGCCAATGTAGAGCCCAAGAGATGATATATAACATAGTGTGAATGTACCTGACACCTGTGCTACATGGATTGGGCTCAGCTATATACATTGTGACCTACATGGAAATCAGTCATCGAGAATTGTTGACACTGACCCACCTGAGTGAACTTCATGAAAATTTCCGGGTTCAACAACTTGAATGCTCAACATTTATCTCCTGGCGCAGGGAAAGTCCTGGAAAACCACCCGAGGGGGTCCTGGATACAGCCACAGACCATAGACCATAGGCTGTATCCATGTTTTCCAGGCAGCCTTAGGGCTGCCTCCACCTTCTCCAGGCACAGGGGGTTCAATGCTGAGTGTTAGGGTTTATGGAAGTTGTTGAGCCCGGACACTTTTATGAAGTTCACTCATCACTCCCCACGTACCATCTACATTAGTTACTTTCCCCCATGACGTCTTGGTGTTGTTTACCCAGCGCCCGGACCCTCCTGAGCACAAGTTTGTCATTCCTTTGACTTTGTAGGTTCGTGACTTTGTAAACTTGAGGAACATTGATCTGAGGAGTGAAATGTAATCAGGACGCCTGATGGAGCGTGAGGTCGGGATGCAGTTTAGAAAACATTTCACATTGGGGTTTCCAGAGCTGTGAAGTTTGGCAGAAATAGTGGTATTTGGGTCGGGCGTTGTTAGTGCATTGTATAACCTGCCGCTGGGTCAGGGCAGGAGATGAAAGGACCACTAATAACTTTAGAATTGATCGCTTTAGAATTGATCTTCAGACAATGAGTTCGGCCAAAAGTAAATTTTTTTATATGTTATTACTAATGGAAAGTCAGAAAAATTTCTAATGTGTATTAATTATGGGAAATGCACATATACTGCTATTTCCCTTAATTTTGTAGATCATGGAGTGTTAGGCTGCATTCCCACGTTCCGTGATCCTGACGGATCACGGACGTGGAATGTATGTACCGGAGTCCCCCCGCGCCTGGACAGCATCTGTAATTAGATGCTGGGAGCGGGGGAGTCTGTATTCATAAGCGCCGCGCTGTAATGAATCAGCCGCGCGGTGCTGTTACTACAGCGCGGCACTTATGAATACAGTCTCCCCCGCTCCCAGCATCTAATTACAGATGCTGTCTGGGCGCGGGGGGACTCCGGTACATGCATTCCACGTCCGTGATCCGTTAGGATCACGGAACGTGGGAATGAAGCCTAAGAATTCTGTCCAGAACCGTGACTTCACAAATCACTTGTAATTCCTATGGAGTGTCAAGCAGGGGGCGCACTATATATAGAAGTCAAAGAGTACCATTGACTTCTATATATAGTGCGCCCCCAGCTGGACACTCTATGAATTCAATTGATGTGTAATTGTGTATTTAAAAATTTAATGTACAGTATGTTTTTGATTGAATACATTTATGGAATACTTTGGAGAGCAAGTGTCCTTGCTCCCCAAAGTATTCCATAAATGTATTCAATAAATATATTTGGAGGGCACCGAGCAGGGAGGGAGAGAGGTGTCTGTGCATTTAACTACCTCCCCCTCCCCCCCCCTGCTCGGTTCTGGACACATATACATAGCACTACTCCTCCCATCATCTGCTCATAGTATGAGCAGATGATGGGAGGAGTAGTACCAGGGCCATCACCAAACAGACTCCCCACCCGCCTCCGCCACCACCACCAAATATGCACTGTACTACTCCGTGTGCTATCCCCACTCCTTGTGCTATCCCCAAGTAGTACTTGTGCTATCCCCATCACATCTCTGCTGCTGCACAGCCACTTATCACAAAGGCTTCATCATGCCCCCTCCGCTCCCCCTCCTCCCAGCTTCAAACTTGAAACTATCCCGCCGCTGACTCACCGCCGCCGTCCGCTTCTCTCTGCATACACATCCTGGCTCCCGGTCCGCACTGACCCACAGTGCATGCCGGCCAGGGACACCGGGAAGCACCGGGAGCGTTGTGCTCCCTGCGGGGTGGGGGAGGGTACTACTCCCCCATCCTCTGCTCATACTATGAGCAGATGATGGGAGGAGTAGTATAGTGCAAATGTGGTGGTGGCGGCGGCAGGGAAGGGACACTTGCTCCCCAAAGTATTCCATAAATGTATTCAGTCAAAAACATACTGTACATTACATTTTTACATACACATCAATTGAATCCATAGAGTGTCCAGCAGGGGGCGTACTTTATATAGAAGTCAGTGGTACTCATTGACTTCTATAAATAGTGCGCCCCCTCCTGGACACTCCATAGGAATTACAAGTGATTTGTGACGTCATGGTTTTGGACAGAATTCTAATCTACTAAATTAAGGGAAATAGCAGTATATGTGCATTTCCCATAATTAATTTTCTATTTTCCTCAGTTCATTGCTTAACCGTATAGACTTGGGCAGCATGAGCAAAGTCATCTCATTATCATCAGACACTGGAGAAGTTAAAAGTTTTACTTCAAATCCAATGTTATCAGAACGTTATACAGATTTGTAATTTACTTCTATCTAAAAAATCTCTAGTCTTCCAGTACCTATCAGCTGCTGTATGTCCTGCAGGAAGTGGTGTATTCTTTCCAGTCTGACACAGTGCTCATTATGGTAAGAATAAGTTGTTTGTTATATTTTAAGTCAGCAACATCTTGAAAGTTTAATCTTAGCTGACTACCCCTTTAATTTGTTTGTAACATATGTGCTATGGTACAAAAGTATAAACGTCTGCTTTGTCACTATAATGCCAGTCCTGATGAAGCTGCATGAGGTACAGTGATACACGTCGGGCTTCCAGCATCCACATGGGTTTGGGCAGTATTGATTGCTGGATTCCCTAACGTTCTTAGATCTCCTTATGTCCATTTTAGTTAATACTTGTGACATCCTGGACAGAGGTGACTGACTCCTTCAAAGTCATTGTGGTGTCACGACCTCAAAAGAAATAATAAATTCCCCTCTGCTACATCTTTACATTAGAATATACAGTAGTTGAATATCTTAGAGGTATTAGCTGCGCTTCCCAAACTCTCTGTGATCCACGCCGAATGACACCCTCAGCTCTGCTACATCTCCCCCATCCCCTACCTGTATGTTTTCCCCCATTAGGCTTCTGTGCAATGTGAACTGCGTCACTGTCGGCAGGAGAACAGCCAAGCTCTCATTCCATAGCTACAGCCATGCAAGTAAAGACTCGTCCCTACTCAATGTATAACCTAATGGTATAGGGGGGGGGGAGCCGTATCATCAGGGCCGGCACACAACCATGTCCAGGAGAAGAATGGAACAAAGGAGCCGCAGTCAGAATTTACTATATATCACCAGGATGGGGAGTTTTAGGGTTCTCGGTCACAGATGGAGGTAACTAAGCTGACGTGACCCTGGCAGGAGAACACAGCTCTGCTACCAGCCAGTACCTGGGTGTAAACCGCTTCACTCAATGTATCTGGAGCAACATCAAAGATTGTGACCAGAAGGCGAAACAACTCCCTTAGAGTAATAAGACATAACTGAGAAGGGCTCGACTCCAGACCTACCTGTCACGGAGCTCTGCAATGTCCTGGGGTCATGTTCTCTGCTACAGAGGGCGGCTGAGGGCTCCCATGGGCTGCAAGGAGTTAAACGTATTAGCTTCCATATAAACATCCTTCCAGCGTACCTTTCACAATTAAAGAAATAAAACCAGGTTATGATTGCTAGGAGTTGCACCATACACTCACTTTATATTTTTATTTGTTTGTTTGTTTTCTGTTTGTGTGGCAGGAGAGCCGACCGTACAATGCGAGCACCACTAGGATTTTCTGCTACTGAATGTGGATATACATGTGCAGTACCGCAGTATACCTGTTTATTTAAACTTTAAAAAAGAGAGTATATTGCAAATATGCTCGCAATGACAACCTCTTTAAGTGATCCACCCTAAACATCGTCCTTGAATCTTCCAGGAATTTGTTTGCTGATAAAACAGAACCAATCAGGTCATTGAAACAGATTTTCTGGAACAGAAATTTTTGCAAAAAAATAAAATAAAATAAAATCACAACATGTGAACATAACATGCAGCATAAATCCCATAAAGCATAAAATATCACATCCCAACGTGTTTCCCTGCATTAGGTGTCTGCGGTTCATCAGGGGAGAAAACCGGACATACCTGTAACTGCAATTGTACCAGTGTCTAGACGCCCTTTGGGGTAGTAATAACCTTTTAGTTATATAGGCGAGCATCTACACAGACCACCAGACACAGGTGAGACAGGATTATTGTAAATAAACCAATATATCAAGATGTTCAGTAATACTGTACAAGGTTCAGAGGATTAGCTAATCATCTAACAAGGGGGACATAGTTACACCAAGCTGCGCCTACACTCACACTGGTACTACTGTAGTATCCATTCTCTCCCCTGATGAAACTGCAGACAATATGGAGAAACATGTTGGGATAGGATGTTTTTATGTTTTTTTGGTAAATCTGAGTACATCTGACTATTATATTATGCTTAGTAAGTGAACCTATCTGACTAGCCTATATATATATATATATATATATATATATACTATAGATATATAGCGCTATACAAGTAATTGGTCAGCTGCCTTCACCCTTGTCTCATTCTGTATTGTATTAGGAGACTGATTTCTGATGTATATAACCCACCGTTCTCGGCCCAGAACAGGCGTGCACTCCCCCGACCGACACCTATGTAATACGGTTGTAATTACACGGGGTTTCGGTCGCCTGGGGTGCTAAGAAATAAATTAGCAGAAGTATTTATTGGCAATGAAAATGCTGCAGAAGTGGAAAATCAAGTGACGTCGTCTAGTTTTCCAGTAAAGATGTTGCGGAGAAGCCACAGAGAAGCTAGTAAAAGTGTGGTTTATGGCAGGGCTGGAGGGCTGAGCGGTCCCGTCATGTATGCAGATATGAGAGGAATGGACTCAGGCAGGGAGCCCCCAGACTTCTGTCATGTGACCCGGGGTTCACTCTCTGATGGGGTTACCCTTTAAATGAAGACAACTGCAGACTAATATAACTCAGCTGATTGGTGGGGGTGTTAGCAGGAAGACCCCCACTGATCAAGACTTTTAACCTGTTCCTGAGACATGGCACAACTGTTTTTTTTTTTGTTTTTTTTTATGACAGGTAATCTTTAGGAGGACTATGAGATTTACAATTAGGGAATATATTTCAGATCCCTGTTCTCTCCACACGAGCCTTTCCTGGGTCCAGCAGGAATCCTGCCTCTCATACACCTGTCAGTGTCTCTATAAGAAGCTCCTCCCCCTCTGCCCTCATTACCTGGATTACCTGCACCTGTTCCATCTTGTTACCTGTATAATATTCACCTGTCTGCACACTTCAACCTCTCCACCATGGCAAAGGGACAAAACTGTAGACCTGCAAAAGGCTGGGATGGGCTACAGGATAATAGGAAAGCAGCTTGGTGAGAAGGCAACAACTATTGGCGCAATTATTTAAAAAATGAAAGAAACACAAGATGACTGTCAATCTTATTTGCAAGATTTCGCCTTGTGGGGTCTGGATGACTCTGAAAAAGGTCAGGAATCAGCCCAGAACTACATGGAAGGACTTGGTCACTGACCTGAAGAGCACTGGGACCACAGACTCATAGATTACTGTTAGGAACACATTACACCGTCATAAATTAGCTACCATAAAGGCAGACCATGCAGCTGCTATGGGGCCCATGGGGCAGAGGGACCCGGACCCCTTGGCAAAACACACGGCCTGCCTCTATGGTACACAACCAGCATACAACCCCACTACCTGACACTTGGTGTGGCACTATCAGGCAGCACCACCCAAGGACCCCACGCCTGCCCTGGACAAGAGACAGCAAGGGCCCAGTGACACAATCCTCTGCTCCACCTCCTCCCCTCGTATAGAAGGTCGCTCCGCTCGCATCACCCTAGAGCAGCTGCTCCGCTCCCTCCTCCCCCAATGATGCCATCCTCTGCTCTCCGCTCTGCCTCCTTCACCAGACAGATTGACTTTACTGCTGGCCTGACACAATCCTCGGCACCCCCCTCTAAGTCCACCACCATGGAACCAGACAATGGGGGGGGGGGAGGGGACAATGCTTAAAGTAAAGCTGAAGATAGAAGTTTGGGGTCTTAGGACCAAAGGAGACCTCTCCGCAACTCCGGAGAACATTTTCCTATCATTGCTATGAGGAAACGTTTCCCTGATTCTACGTGGCACCAAACGGCCGTCTTTTGGGTCGTAAACCCGGAAGTCGTAAACCAGGTGAAGTGTCTATCGTCTATGGCAGTGATTTTCAACCAGTGTGCCGTGGCACACTAGTGTGCCGCGACACATGGTCGGGTGTGCCGCGGGGAAAGTTCCCCAAACTATGGTGCCCCTGTGAAACAGGAGAAAACAATGGGGGAGAGAAACCTGGGGATAGGGGAGAAACAGGGGAGAGAAGCACGGGGGAGAGAAGCACAGGAGAGAAGCAGGGGGAGAAGTATGGTGGAGAGAAGCACAGAAGAGAAGCACAGGAGAGAAGTAGGGGGGAGAAGTATGGTGGAGAGAAGCACAGGGGAGAGAAGCACAGGGGAGAGAAGCACAGGAGAGAAGCAGGGGGATAGAAGTATGGTGGAGAGAAGCAGGGGGGAGAAGTATGGTGGAGAGAAGCACAGGGGGGAGAAGAAAACAGGCCCAGGTTTCACACTGAGTGAGTATAAATACATTTAGAATCTATTTTATGAACTATATGTATAATATGTACTGTTTTAGTGTCATTTTGTGCCATTTTGGTTGGTGGTGTGCCCCTGGATTTTTTTAAGTATAAAAAGTGTGCCGCGGCTCAAAAAAGGTTGAAAATCACTGGTCTATGGTACCAGAGAAGCGGCACCACAAATTGCATCAACGGTTCCCATTCATTTCAATAGTGGAGCGTTGGCCGACCTTTGTGCGGTCGCGGAGCTGACTCCTTTGGTCCTAGTGGCCCCGAACTTCTAGGGGACACAGAAGAGATCTTCAGCTTTAATTTAAGCATCAACCCCTTGTATTTTTAGGTTACATGCTCACAGGGACGTGTTTTAAAGGGGTTATCCAGCACTACAAAAACACGGCCACTTTTCCCCCTACTGTTGTCTCCAGTTCAGGTGCAGTTTGCAATTAGGCTCCATTTACTTCAATGGAACTGAGTTTCAAAACCCCACCCAATCTGGAGACAACAGTAGGGGGAAAGTGGCCCTTCAAGGTAGGGCCCAGAGACTCCAGATGTAGGTAGGGGACACTGCAACTTGGTGCCCGTCAAAATTTTTAGGTGCTTTTAAAAGATTGGTATAGGGCCCAGCCATTTCTAGTTAAGCTCCTGGATAAAGAGAGCAGGACTAGCCATGTACAATGTATCAGTCTGGAGCTCACAGAGCATTGTCTACACTGGATACAGCTGAGAGCAGCACAAGTTATGTACAATGTATCAGTCTGTAGAGCTCACAGAGCATTGTCTACACTGGATACAGCTGAGAGCAGGACTAGCTACATATGTACAATGTATCAGTCTGTAGAGCTCACAGAGCATTGTCTACACTGGATACAGCTGAGAGCAGGACTAGCTACATATGTACAATGTATCAGTCTGTAGAGCTCACAGAGCATTGTCTACACTGGATACAGCTGAGAGCAGGACTAGCTATGTACAATGTATCAGTCTGGAGCTCACAGAGCATTGTCTATACTGGATACAGCTGAGAGTAGGGCTAGCTATGTACAATGTATCAGTCTGGAGTCCAGGCTGTAGAGCTCACAGAGCATTGTCTACACTGGATACAGCTGAGAGCAGGACTAGCTATGTACAATGTATCAGGATGGAGCTCTCAGAGCATTGTCTACACTGGATACAGCTGAGAGCAGGACTAGCTGTGTACTATGTATCAGTCTATAGAGCTCACAGAGCATTGTCTACACTGGATACAGCTGAGAGCAGGACTAGCTATGTACAATGTATCAGTCTGTAGAGCTCACAGAGCATTGTCTACACTGGATACAGCTGAGAGCAGGACTAGCTATGTACAATGTATCAGTCTGGAGCTCACAGAGCATTGTCTACACTGGATACAGCTGAGAGCAGGACTAGCTATGTACAATGTATCAGTCTGGAGCTCACAGAGCATTGTCTATACTGGATACAGCTGAGAGTAGGGCTAGCTATGTACAATGTATCAGTCTGGAGTCCAGGCTGTAGAGCTCACAGAGCATTGTCTACACTGGATACAGCTGAGAGCAGGACTAGCTATGTACAATGTATCAGGATGGAGCTCTCAGAGCATTGTCTACACTGGATACAGCTGAGAGCAGGACTAGCTGTGTACTATGTATCAGTCTATAGAGCTCACAGAGCATTGTCTACACTGGATACAGCTGAGAGCAGGACTAGCTATGTACAATGTATCAGTCTGTAGAGCTCACAGAGCATTGTCTACACTGGATACAGCTGAGAGCAGGACTAGCTATGTACAATGTATCAGTCTGGAGCTCACAGAGCATTGTCTACACTGGATACAGCTGAGAGCAGGACTAGCTATGTACAATGTATCAGTCTGGAGCTCACAGAGCATTGTCTATACTGGATACAGCTGAGAGTAGGGCTAGCTATGTACAATGTATCAGTCTGGAGTCCAGGCTGTAGAGCTCACAGAGCATTGTCTACACTGGATACAGCTGAGAGCAGGACTAGCTATGTACAATGTATCAGGATGGAGCTCTCAGAGCATTGTCTACACTGGATACAGCTGAGAGCAGGACTAGCTGTGTACTATGTATCAGTCTATAGAGCTCACAGAGCATTGTCTACACTGGATACAGCTGAGAGCAGGACTAGCTATGTACAATGTATCAGTCTGTAGAGCTCACAGAGCATTGTCTACACTGGATACAGCTGAGAGCAGGACTAGCTATGTACAATGTATCAGTCTGGAGCTCACAGAGCATTGTCTACACTGGATACAGATGAGAGTAGGACTAGCTATGTACAATGTATCAGTCTGGAGCTCACAGAGCATTGTCTACACTGGATACAGCTGAGAGTAGGGCTAGCTATGTACAATGTATCAGTCTGGAGTCCAGGCTGTAGAGCTCACAGAGCATTGTCTACACTGGATACAGCTGGGAGCAGGACTAGCTATATACAATGTATCAGGCTGGAGTCCAGGCTGTAGAGATCACAGAGCATTGTCTACACTGGATACAGCTGAGAGTAGGGCTAGCTATGTACAATGTATCAGGCTGGAGTCCAGGCTGTAGAGCTCACAGAGCATTGTCTACACTGGATACAGTTGGGAGCAGGACTAGCTATATACAATGTATCAGGCTGCAGAGCTCACAGAGCATTGTCTACACTGGATACAGCTGAGAGTAGGGCTAGCTATGTACAATGTATCAGGCTGGAGTCCAGGCTGTAGAGCTCACAGAGCATTGTCTACACTGGATACAGTTGGGAGCAGGACTAGCTATATACAATGTATCAGGCTGCAGAGCTCACAGAGCATTGTCTACACTGGATACAGCTGAGAGTAGGACTAGCTATGTACAATGTATCAGTCTGGAGTCCAGGCTGTAGAGCTCCATTTCATTACCTTCTCCTCCTTACACCTCCATTCCATCAGTCCCCCCTGCAGCGCTATATACTGCGCTGTATACGGGGAAAGTGGAGATTCTCCAGGACAGTGTGAGGCTTGTAAAACAAACCAGATGTAGGGTCCTTATCTGCGCACATGTTGGCTATTTGGGCTGTCACCCCCCAGGCTGCCCAGGATGAGTTATAGAATATAATGGATCTTCTGAGAGAACTGTCCGGGCCGGGCTGTGTATGACCATATGGTGCACAGTGACTATAGGGCGCACCGACCACCCGTCCTGATCCTGTCCACACACCGGAGCACAGCAGGAGGGGTCCGCAGGGGCTTGAAGGTGACCGTTTCGTATGATAGGAAGTACTTTATATTGTACCTATTGTATCTAAAAATGTTTAGAAATCTGTATTGTTTTCTTAGATTAACCCTTCAGAGTTACTGAGTCCTTAAAGGGATTCAAATCAAATGGTATCAAAAACTTTTACAGATTTGTAATTTACTTCTAATTAAAAATCTCCAGTCTTCCAGTACTTATCAGCTGCTGTATGTCCTGCAGGAAGTGGTGTATTCTTTCCAGTCTGACACAGGGCTCTCTGCTGCCACCTCTGTCCATGTCAGGAACTGTCCAGAGCAGGAGAGGTTTTCTATGGGGATTTTTCTACTATGGTGCTGGAATTCTTTTGGAATCAGATTTTTGTGATTTATCTGACAGTCCTGATGTATTAAAGGGGCACTCTGGGAATACAGAACTAATAACCTATACATAGGAGTGGCCCTTACTATCAGCTAGGTGGGAGTCTGACTCTCAGCATCATTTGATCATCTGCAGTGCCATACTTTAGGTAGTGGTTGTACCTGGTATTACAGCTGAAATTAGGAAGAAATCCATGGATACTACTCCCTTCATCCCAGCACAGTCTGATCTGCATAGTGGAGGGGGTGGTATGGCATAGTGGGGGTAGTTGTAGTCAGATCATGGATACATATCTGCTGCAGAGACTGCTGGGAGCACATCTCAGGGTCTCGCCTCCTAGTCACCAGCCAGTGTGTCCTATCCCACCCCTACTAAGAACGTGGCGTCCTCTGTATGTAATGTATGTAATTTCCTATAAGAACAGTGTGTAGGTTACCAAATATAGACCCGGCTGCTGCTGCTTTAAGGACTTCAAGGATTCCTTGAAATAAAAGGGAAGCGTCTAATTGTCCAAAATGGAATCTTTAATCCGGAGAAGAAACACGGGGGATACGGAAGAGACCGGTGTGGGGACAGATGCAGACAGGGCGTCATTACAGGCAGCAGCTACTGGAAACTTAAAGGGTATTATCATCATAGTGACATGTCAGAAGTGTGTTATAATGGTAGGTGCTCACATTGGTCAGGCACTGTATGGCGGTATTATTGCATTGAATAATGGTATAATTGCAGTATATGGCAGTATTATTGCATTGTATGGTAGAATTATTGCACTGTATGGTAGAATTATTGCACTGTATGGCAGTATTATTGCATTGTATGATGGTATTATTGCACTGTATGATGGTATTATTGCATTGTATGATGGTATTATTGCACTGTATGATGGTATTATTGCATTGTATGATGGTATTATTGCACTGTATGGCAGTATTATTGCATTGAATGATAGTATTATTGCACTGTATGGCAGTATTATTGCATTGTATGATGGTATTATTGCATTGTATGATGGTATTATTGCACTGTATGGCAGTATTATTGCATTGAATGATAGTATTTTTGCACTGTATGGTAGTATAATTGCACTGTATGGCGGTATTATTGCATTGTATGATGGTATTATTGCACTGGATGGTAGTATAATTAAACTGTATGGTGGTATTATTGCATTGTATGATAGTATTATTGCACTGTATGGCAGTATTATTGCATTGTATGGCAGTATTATTGCACTGTGTGGCAGTATTACTGCACTGTAATCACTGCAATCTTTTGTCGCTAGACTCTGTAGAGACAGCATGCAACCTACTGTTTCTTCTCAAGTAACTCCAGTCAACACTATGCAGTGTTAAGCCCTTCACTAGAGAGGACAAGTCAGAGATCATCTCAACCCACACCGTGGAAAAGGAGAGTCACAGTGCAGCACACTATCCATAAGAAAAGTCAAGGAACTGATCCGGATAGAGCAAAGTTGCTAGAAGCCTATAAACTATAGTGTAAGCAGGGAACCCTCAGCATTCCGCTGATTCCAGGTAACAAGGTCTGGGGCTTGTGTCACCCACTAGGACGGGTTCCCCGACACTGGTAGGGCAATAGGTGGTGCAAAGACCCAAGAGTCAAAACACGGCACAAGTATTCTCTCTCTCTTCTCAAGTATTCTTCTATTTCTTCCTCCAACATCCCGGCAGAGCACAGTACTACTTGGGTTGGGACTCTCACAACATCCTCCTCTCTACTCTTCTGATTCTTCTAAACTTCTCCACACGCAACTCAGTCCACATGACTGTATTACTCCCTATTCGCTCACTACAGATCTGGATCCTGAACTATTAGGTGTCTCACTAAGTATAAAGTCCAATGTCAATGCAAAGTTGTATGACGTGCTGCATACAAGTATCTTTAGAGTAAAACAGATTTTATTTATGATAAAGAGACTCTGTGATTCCTCGTCAAGCACCGACACAGTACGCATACATTCCTTGGGTCATCTCCCCTTTCTGTGGGTGGCAGTGCCAATAGTCCGGGTGGGTCACTATTCCACTCCGGACCACCGTGACAACAGCCCAAGGGACCCCGCAACAACCCGTCAGGTCATTGTCCACAGGGGAACAAGGTATACCGGGCCTTTAAACTAAAAGCAGGTGTGCCACCATACCCATGACCCCAACCGGCACTGGTGTCACAAAACAACATCACTAAGCCTGGCTGTATCTCGGCCACCAACCACCATAGAACTGGCGTCACACTTTACCATCTGACAAGTGACCGGCCGCATCTCCTCCATACCACCGGAGGGGTACACCACACTGTTATATGGGCACAGTGTAGGGCTGTTATATGGGCACCGTGTAGGACTGTTATATGGGCACAGTGTAGGACTGTTATATGGGCACAGTGTAGGGCTGTTATATGGGCACAGTGTTCGGCTGTTATATGGGCAGAGTGTAGGACTTTTATATGGGCACAGTGTAGGGCTGTTATATGGGCACAGTGTAGGACTGTTATATGGACACAGTGTAGGACTGTTATATGGGCACAGTGTAGGGCTGTTATATGGGCACAGTGTAGGGCTGTTATATGGGCACAGTGTAGGGCTGTTATATGGGCACTGTGTAGGACTGTTATATGGGCACAGTGTAGGACTGTTATATGGGCAGAGTGTAGGACTGTTATATGGGCACAGTGTAGCGCTGTTACGTGGGCACAGTGTAGGACTGTTATATGGGCAGAGTGTAGGACTGTTATATGGGCAAAATGTAGGACTGTTATATGGGCACTGTGTAGGAGTGTTATATGGGCACAGTGTAGGACTGTTATATGGGCACTGTGTAGGACTGTTATATGGGCACTGTGTAGGACTGTTATATGGGCACTGTGTAGGACTGTTATATGGGCAGAGTGTAGGACTGTTATATGGGCACAGTGTAGGACTGTTATATGGATACAGTGTAGGACTGTTATATGGATACAGTGTAGGACTGTTATATGGGCAGAGTGTAGGACTGTTATATGGATACAGTGTAGGACTGTTATATGGATACAGTGTAGGACTGTTATATGGGCACAGTGTAGGACTGTTATATGGGCACAGTGTAGGACTGTTATATGGGCACAGTGTAGGACTGTTATATGGGCACAGTGTAGGACTGTTATATGGATACAGTGTAGGACTGTTATATGGGCACAGTGTAGGACTGTTATATGGGCACTGTGTAGGACTGTTATATGGGCACAGTGTAGGATTGTTATATGGGCACAGTGTAGGACTGTTATATGGGCACTGTGTAGGACTGTTATATGGGCACAGTGTAGGATTGTTATATGGGCACAGTGTAGGACTGTTATATGGATACAGTGTAGGACTGTTATATGGGCACAGTGTAGGACTGTTATATGGGCACAGTGTAGGACCGTTATATGGGCACAGTGTAGGATTGTTATATGGGCAGAGTGTAGGACTGTTATATGGATACAGTGTAGGACTGTTATATGGATACAGTGTAGGACTGTTATATGGGCACAGTGTAGGACTGTTATATGGGCACAGTGTAGGACTGTTATATGGGCACAGTGTAGGACTGTTATATGGGCACAGTGTAGGACTGTTATATGGGCACTGTGTAGGACTGTTATATGGGCACAGTGTAGGACTGTTATATGGATACAGTGTAGGACTGTTATATGGGCACCGTGAAGAACCCAATGTAGTTCACAAATTTTTCACTATGTTGCAGAGTTGTTTGGGCACTATGTGGCACCACTACTTAGGCACTAAGGTTAGTTGGAAACAAAGTCATTTGCTTCTTTCTCTTAAGCTCTTCCATGGGCCGGCTATTAGCGCTCGTTTGCTCCTCGTTCCCCGTTCACTGCTGCCGCCACTCCGCGCGGTGGCAGCAAGCGGGTGAGTGTGGGAGGTGCTGCGGGGAGGTGCGGGGGGGCTGCCCGGTGATCACTACATAGTCCAGGCAGCCCATAGCCTATAGCAGTGGTCTGCTGCCTCCTATTCCACGGAGCAGCGGCAGCAGATTGTTGCTGGATGAGTCGTTTGTCTTTCAACATGTTTCAAAGACAAATGATGCAACGATCAGCCACCATGAACGATGTCGGCTGATCGTTGCCTTCTATTTAACAGGACGATTACCGGCCATAGCGGCCGATATCGGCCGATAATCGTTCCGTGGAATAGGGCCTTTATTGTTGGCAATGTTAGGTAGGTACTATGTAGCACTGTCAGCTGGTCACAATGTAGTACACATGTCTGAGCACTATGTGGCACTGTTATCAGGACACTATGTGGCACTGTTATATAGACACAATGTAACCCTATTAGTTAGACATTATGTGGCACTATTATTTAGACAGGATATAACCCTATTAGTTATACGCTATGCAATCTGAGCTCTATGTGGCACTATTATGTAGACATGATATAACACTATTAGTTGGAAACTATGTGGCACTATTGTGGTGTTCTATGTAACAGTTAATAAAGGGGTACTCAAGCGAAAAAAAAATTCTTTCACATCAACTGGAGCCAGAACGTGCCAGAGATTTGTAATTTACTTCTATTAAAAGAAAATATCTCAAGTCTTCCAGTACTTATCAGCTGCTGTGTGTCCTACATATCTATATCTATGTCTATGATATACAGCAGCTGATAAGTACTGGAAGACTGGAGATTTTTTTAATAGAAGTACATTACAAATCTCTGGCACTTTCTGGGACCAGTTGATTTGAAGGAAAAAGGTTTTCGCTGGAGTTGCCCTTTAATATTACAGACATCTGATGTCTCTTTGGAGTTATATAAATGAGCAGATTGACCTGGCAGGATCTGATGTCCTTATAATAGTCTACAGAATCTGTGGCGCTATCACCTGTGCAGCCTCCTCAGATGCAGGTAATAGACGCCTGTCACTTGTCAGCAGATAATATTCCCGCTGAGGCTGATGAGCGATATCCGTGCTCTCCTCTGGACGTCTCCAAAGCTGCAGAATCTATGAACCTGAGCAGCCTGGAATATATCGTCTGTCCACAGTGAAATAAGTGATGTCACAGAGGGCAGGTGATGTCATGTGACTACAGGTAATCACTTACAGGCGACCCTTACTGGCATTTAAAGGGTGTCTCCATACTGGAGCCTTATTGCATTAATGAAGCAAAATCCTCTTATATAATTAATGAGATTTGCCTCCTGGGCATCCATCAAACAAATCTAATTAACACACTGACACTTTACACCCTGGCAGTGTCGGATACCTGTAGTGTATAGTTTGGGGGGTCCTGTATGCCTGTAGTGTATAGTTTGGGGAGTCCTGTATACCTGTACTGTATAGTTTGGGGGTCTTGTATACCTGTACTGTATAGTTTGGGTGTCCTGTATACCTGTAGTGTTTAGTTGGGGGTCCTGTATACCTGTAGTGTATTGTTGGGGGGTCCTGTATACCTGTAGTGTATAGTTTGGGGGTCCTGTATACCTATACTGTATAGTTGGTGGAAATATTGTATACCTGTACTGTATAGTTGAAGGAGGTCCTGTATACCTAAACGGTATAGTTTTTGGGTCCTGTATACCTGGAGTATATATTGGTGGGAGTCCTGTACTTTATAGTTTAGGGGTCCTGTATATCTGTACTGTATAGTTTGAGGGTCCTGTAATATTTGTACTGTATGGTTTGGGGGTCCTGTATACCTGTAGTATATACAGTGTACAGGTACCTGGAGCCCACCAGAGGAAATGATCCTTAGGGCACACGACTGAAAAGTCAGTGAGAAACAACATGTCAGTCAGTGTTTGTGCAGGTTCTAAAGCTGGGGGCCCACCGGAGGATCTGTTGATCCTCTGGTGGACATGTCCGACACTGTGTATATAGTTGGAGGAGGTTCTGTATACCTATTGTATATAAATGTGGGGTCCTGTATACCTGTACTGTATAGTTATGGGGTCCTGTATACCTGCCCTGTATAGTTGGGGTGGGAGTCCTGTATACCTGTACTGTATAGTTTGGTCATCCTGTGTATCTGTAGTATATAGTTGGTGGAGGTCCTGTATAACTGTACTGTATAGTTGGGTCGGTGGTGGTGGGTGCCTGCCATTTATTTCTGTGGCTCTGTTTTGTTGTCCCTAGCAACCAATCAGATTCCAGCTCCCTGTGAAAAAAAATAGTAATCCTATTGGTTGCTAAGGCTTCCAGCTGCCATTACTGCTGGGGAGCTGCAGCGCTAAAGATGTCACCTATGTGTGCAGTGTAGAGATTCTCCCAGTCATCTCTATGGGGCGGTCTTCCCCCTCCCCCTCCCCTCATGTACATCTGGCGGGGACGGGACCTTCGCTCTAACCTTCCCGGGTCCCCGATGTATCTGCCTGCCAAATTTGGACTCAAACAATTCAGGCATTTAGAAGTCTATAGGGGACGGACGGACAGACAGACAGATAGACAGACATAAATTCAATTTCATTATATAGATTGATTAATATTCTGTACAGGAATTTCTGTTAATAAAAAAGTGATGGCCAATATGGCTGCCATTCAAATGACCAATTATGTAGGAAAGCTCAGTGACAGCCATATATATCCAGTATTATCCCTCCCATAGGAGTATGTAGTTATGGAGAAGCCCTTTAAGGATGCCTCTCTGCACTCAGACACAGTTATACAGACCCTTTTAAGTTCCTTTAAGGAAAGACTAGACAAGAGAAGCTGTGAGATAGAGTCCCTGTCCCCCTTGTGTGACTGGTGGCAGCTGGAAGCCATAAACAGGTGGAGTCTGTAAATAAGAACACACAGCGTTCCATGCCTGACCGAGGACAACACGTGAAACATATTAAAAGGTGATCTCCATACCTGAACCCGATCATCAAAGCCCAGAACATTCCTACCCGGAGCACCGACGTCTGATGTGATTAATGGTGCAAGAAGGATTCAGCCGTATACTGTACACTGTATAGGGGAGTGAATGGTGCAACTTAACCAATTAGGGACGTCCTGTCCCTTTAAATCTGTGACAGCCAGCACGTGTGTGCCCTAGGAGGCAAGGACGCGCGCCGGTCGGGACAGCGGGGACCAGGAGCGCGGCGAGGTAAGCAGCACTGGGCCCTAGCACATGGGGAGAGGCGTCTGCAGCAGGAGGGGGAGCCATGCGGCAACCGTGACAGTACCCCCGCTTCGGCCTCCCTCTCTTTCTTGTCCTGCTGGGCCAAAATGAAATGATGAAGATAAGTTCTCAGGACCTGGTTGACCCTTTCTACCTGTCCATTGGTCTCCGGATGAAAAGCCAAGGAGAAACCTAACTTCACCAGAATTTGAAAACAAACTGTGGTCCTCCGTCCGAGGCACTGTGTAGAGGCAGGCCATGCAGACGGAAGATGTGTTGGAAGAAAATATTTGTCAGACGGGGAGCGGAAGGTAGACCGGGAAGAGTGACAAAATGAGACATTTTAGAAAACCTGTCAGTGACCACCCAGATGGCAAAGTAACCGGCAGAAGGGGGAAGGTCGGTGATGAAGTCCATGGCAATATGGGTCCAGGAAAGATCCGGTATAGGCAAGGGCTGAAGAAGACCGCTCAGCTTAAGGATAGGACTTTTGTTCTGGGCACCGAGATATTAGTTGACCAGTCTTTTGGACTCCCGAATGTCCAGCAATCAAGAAAGTAGGGCGCCTTTCAAGAACTCTTCTCTGGAGAGCGGGGGGAACGTAGGTCTTACCAGGAGGGAGATCTTGAAAGACAGAGGTGGCCACTGGCAATAGACGTCTAGGTGGTGTGATGTGGTGAGGAATGTCTTCCTGACCCAGGGTATCTGACGCAGTGAAAGGGCATCTGCTTTCACGTTTTTCTCCGCTGGATAAAAAAGGAATATAGAAGTTAAACCAGTAGAAGAAAAGTGACCACCTGGCCTGCTTGGACTTAAAGAGGTTATCCAGCGCTACAAAAACATGGCCACTTTTCCCCCTACTATTGTTTCAAGTTCAGGTGCGGTTTGCAATTAAGCTCCATTTACTTCAATGGAACTGAGTTTCAAAACTCCACCCAAACTGGAGACAACAGTAGGGGGAAAGTGGCCATGTTTTTGTAGCGCTGGATAACCCCTTTAAGCCATTGCGCCAACTGGAGGTAGAGGAGGTTCTTGTGGTCGGTGTAGATGTTAATCAGATGTTTCATTCCCACCAGGAGATGGCGCCATTCCTCCAGAGCCAGCTTGATTGCCAGTAGCTCCCTAACTCCTATGGTATAGTTCTTCTCCGCTGGAGAGAAGGTCTTGAAAAAGAAGCCACAGGTTCTGGCCTTCCCCGAAATGTTTCTCTGGGTGAGGACAACCCCAGCTCTCACTGAAGAGGCATCCACCTCCAGACAAAATGGCCTGGCTGGATCCAGACGGGACAGGACAGGGGCGGAAGCAAACACCGGCTTAAACCTGGAGACGGCTTGCTCTGCCTCGGGAGCCCAATGTGGGGGTCTACATTCTTCTTAGTAAGAGCTACAATCAGCGCCATCAGAGTGGAGAAGTGGGGTATATATTGCTTATAATCGCTGAATCACTGAGTCCAACGGGGCATGGCCATTAAAAACCTCAGAGAGCTTTGCCGGATCCATCCCCTATCGGAGACAATGTACCCAAGGAATGGAAGACTAGACTGATAAAACACACATTTCTCTAGCTTGGCATACAGGCAATTGGCCAATGTCCCACATGGGTCTGCAAGTCCAGGAACTAGATCAGGATGTCATCGAGGTATACAATGACACAGATGTAAAGAAGGTCCCGGAAGATGTCATTAACAAATTCTTGGAAGACCACTGGGGCATTACATAAGCCAAAGGGCATGACTAGATACTCAAAATGCCCATCCCTGGTGTTGAAATGCCCATTCGTCCCCCTTACAAATCCTGATCAAATTATACGCCCCCCTGAGGTCGAGTTTCGTGAAGATCCAGGCTCCTCGAAAGTGATCAAACAGCTCGGTGATCAAAGGCAGCGGACAGAGGTTCTTCACAGTGACCTTGTTAAGGCCCCTATAATCTATGCAGTGACTACGCGATCCATCCTTCTTCTGGACAAAGAAGAAACCCACACTGGCAGGTGAGGAAGACTTCCGGATGAAACCCTTGCGTAGGTTCTCCTCAATATACTCCGACATAGCCTCTGTCTCCGGAACCGAAAGCAGGTACACTCTACCAGGAGGAGGCGTAGCACCAAGAAGGATGTCAATGGGACAATCTTAGGCTGATGGGGTAGTAGAGTGTCAGCCCCCTTCTCGGAGAAAACATCTGCCAGATCTTGATATTCGTCCGGGAGGCCAGGCAGCGAATTGGGCGAGTGTGATATATATGTAGAAGGCTGGACCTGAAAGGTCTTGATGAGGCGATTACGGCAATCCGGACCCCGACGCAAGATCTCCCGGGTCTTCCAGTCTAGGGTCGGGGCATGTAGCTGCAGCCAAGGAAGCTGCCCAGCAAGATGTCCGAAGAAGAACTGGACAGAACGTAAAGGGCGATCCTTTCAGAATGCAGCACCCCTACATGAAGCGTCAACGGTTCAGTCTGCAACTGAACGACTTCACCAAGATGATCACCGGTGACTGAAGAGATGGACAGTGGTCGGGGAAGTCGAACCACAGGAAGTTGCCACTTCTGGACCAATGAAGCCGCAATGAAGCTGCCAGCGGAACCAGTGTCAAAGAAGGCTGTGGAGTGGAACCGCTGACCAGAAGAAGTCAAGATGGAGACTGGCAGTGACAAGCGTGGATAGAAAGCATTCACACCTAGGGTGGCTTCTCCCACCGGCCTGAGGTGACGTATACAGCGCAGTGCCTACAGAGAAGAATAAACTATTCTCCAGAAACCTATAAATCTTCTAAGACATCATAAGGAGTAAATCATTAGTGTCAGTCACAGTACTGTGCGGGACCTGTGTAGTTCTATAGCCCACAGCAATATGAAGTGATCTGCACTCTCTAAGCACCGGGATCAGATTTCAAACATTACAAGATGGATCATTCAGCGGAAGAAAAGCAATTCTCAAGTATTTCTAAAGTAACCGGAAAAATGACATGTCAAGTGCAAGTTATATTACTCTCCATAGGGGGGCAGTATTATAGTAGTTATATCCTTATACAGTATATAGGAGCAGTATTATAGTAGTTATATTCTTGTATATAGGAGCAGTATTATAGTAGTTATATTCCTGTATATAGGGAGTAGTATTATAGTAGTTATATTCTTGTACATAGGAGCAGTATTATAGTAGTTATATTCTTGTATATAGGAGCAGTATTATAGTAGTTATATTCTTGTATATAGGAGCAGTATTATAGTAGTTATATTCTTGTACATAGGAGCAGTATTATAGTAGTTATATTCCTGTATATAGGAGCAGTATTATAGTAGTTATATTCTTGTATATAGAAGCAGTATTATAGTAGTTATATTCCTGTATATAGGAGCAGTATTATAGTAGTTATATTCTTGTATATAGGGAGTAGTATTATAGTAGTTATATTCCTGTATATAGGAGCAGTATTATAGTAGTTATATTCCTGTATATAGGAGTATTATAGTAGTTATATTCCTGTATATAGGGGTAGTATTATAGTAGTTATATTCCTGTATATAGGAGCAGTATTATAGTAGTTATATCCCTGTATATAGGAGCAGTATTATAGTAGTTATATTCCTGTATATAGGGAGTAGTATTATAGTAGTTATATTCTTGTACATAGGAGCAGTATTATAGTAGTTATATTCTTGTATATAGGGGAAGTATTATAGTAGTTATATTCTTGTATATAGGGGCAGTATTATAGTAGTTATATTCTGGTATATAGGAGCAGTATTATAGTAGTTATATTCTTGTATATAGTAGCAGTATTATAGTAGTTATATTCTTGTATATAGGGGCAGTATTATAGTAGTTATGTTCTTGTATATAGGAGGAGTATTATAGTAGTTATATTCCTGTATATAGAAGCAGTATTATAGTATTTATGCGGTTCAGGGAAGAAACAGAGCGCTGCACCTCACACCTATGGCTGATACTAGTGCCGCTAGGCTAAATAAAAAACACATCAGAATTTTGTGTATGAATTGATCAAGCCATACTGCCCCATGTACCTCGTGCAGGTATCTGATACACATGGGTCCCTACACTAAGTCCACACCAAGCCAGTCAGTGGCCACCAACCCCGCAGGCGCGCACAGTCAGGGAACGGGGGCCATGGGACGGCCCTGCAACCCCCATGCCACAGGACCATGTAGTTATATTCCTGTATATAGGAGCAGTATTATAGTAGTTATATTCTTGTATATAGGAGCAGTAATATAGTAGTTATATTTCTGTATATAGGAGAAGTATTATAGTAGTTATATTCCTGTATATAGGAGCAGTATTATAGTAGTTATATTCTTGTATATAGGAGGAAGTATTATAGTAGTTATATTCTTGTATATAGGAGCAGTATTATAGTAGTTATACGTATGGTGAGAGTTCCGGCCGGCACTAACTACAAGGTACACCCAATGTGGGAAACCCGGGACTGGAGTATATAGCACACAGACTGTATCCAAACCGTGGAGCGGCGGTGCAGAGACAAAAAAGGCAGGATAAATGAACAAGGATCAAGAAACAGAGTCTCGCACTCACCGGACTGAAGATGCAAGTGGTTTATTTCCGATACATCAGAGTAGGCTAGGCGGGGAGAGGGGAGATGGTGAAGCAGGTGTGTTCAACAGGAGCAACAAAATGTTTCACGCCTACAGAGGCGCTTCGTCGGGCTAGGAACCACTAGGTTCCTAGCCCGACGAAGCGCCTCTGTAGGCGTGAAACATTTTGTTGCTCCTGCTGAACACACCTGCTTCACCATCTCCCCTCTCCCCGCCTAGCCTACTCTGATGTATCGGAAATAAACCACTTGCATCTTCAGTCCGGTGAGTGCGAGACTCTGTTTCTTGATCCTTGTTCATTATAGTAGTTATATTCCTGTATATAGGAGCAGTATTATAGTAGTTATATTCTTGTATATAGGAGCAGTATTATAGTAGTTATATTCTTGTATACAGGGGGCAGTATTATAGTAGTTATATTCCTGTATATAGGGGGGCAGTATTATAGCGACAATTCTTTTTTGTTTTTCCTTAAAGCAATCTATCTATACATCCATCTATGTCATATCTTTCTATCTTCCAGCCTTTACTTCACTGAAACAAAAATCAGTTTACATGTCTTTCTTCCCTTTAAAATCAGATCCCTGGGATCATGTTCTTGCTTGTAACTTCTGTACCCAAATTTACCCTCTCAGAATTCCCCGCACCCCCCACCGCTGCTGCTGTCCCTGTCACACTGGTAAGTTATTTCGGAAGCTGCAGTAAGGGGACAGAAATACCCAGAAAAGTGGAGTTGCTCTATAATTGGAGAGAGTTGTCCCTGTCTCTCCCATGGTGGCTCCTGAAACTCTATATCCTCCCTCGCAGCTGCCCCTCCTCTGTGCAGTCCCAGACGCTCAGCCTCCCTTGTCTGCCCCACACTTCTCCTCTCACTCCCCTCCCTGCAGCTCATTCCCCCCCTGCACCAGCTCCACCATCATTGTCCTGGCAGCAGCCACCAACCAACTCTGGAATTTCATTTATGTTTTGCGGCTTCTCTGCCCACTTTGTCTTCTTGGCTCTTCTGGGATTTTGGGATGTTGTTTGATCAACTTTTAAGACTTTGTTGCTGAGACTGAACTTTTGGGAGAGACTGGGTGAGAGGTGGCATCCCTGCCTGGGGCATCCTACCCAGTGACAGCCTCCTGGATGCCTGGGAGTTTGTTGTAGGTAGGTGATGTTGTTTAGCTACTATCTGCTGTGTATGGTATATGGCGCCAACATGTTCTGCAGCGCTGTACATAGTCTGTATCCACTCACTTCTATCCTTGTTAGCTATGTCTCCTATGGGGTTCTTTATACTATATATGCATGTGAAGTTTCTTGTAAGGCTGGGTTCACACTGCGTTTTCAGCATACGTTTAACGGACAAAAAAATTGTGTCAGCAACGTTTTTGTGTCCGTCAAAAAAAAATGGTCCGTTTTATTCAGTTTTTTTTTTTTTTTATAATGGAAGTCAATGGAAAAACAGATCAAAACAGATGCACACAAATGCATCCGTTTTTTGCAATCCGTTTTTCATCCATTTTTTTGCAAAAAACGGATTGCAAAAACGCAGTGTGAACCCAGCCTAACTGACACCTGTTCTAAAGTTATTGGTGTTCTATATATGACTTTTTTTTTAATAAATGTTTGGCATAAGGGGGTGCGGATTTCGGGGAAAGTACCGGTGGAGCAGAGCTGAGAGTTTGTCTTTTGGCTCAGTAAATGTTTTTACATAGGAAAGATGGAAATGAGAAATTTAAGTATAATTCCTGTGATTGTGCATTTATGAGACTGATAGGTTCTGGATTATGGAGAGAAAAGTTTTACATAGAAAAGTTTTCCTATTCAGACAAGTCTTGCGCTGGATCAGCTCTGCTGTGCGCATAGATGCAAATAATACAAATGCTGCAAAGTGCAGCTACTATATGGTAGTGCCCCCTGCTATCCCACTATGACGTCATTACTATTACTACTAGAGTGAGAAAAACTTACTTAGAGTTCGCCTAAAAAAACTGCAGTCCCATGTAAATGGAATGAAATCATATTATTGTAAGGGAGCCACGTGCCAATTCTTCTCGACTACATCCAGTCTCTCCAATTTATCGTTACTACTTCTACTTTACCACTACTACAAATGATCAAATATTGATTTTCCACCTTCTACTATAATAAGGATGACGCAGTTACTATCTCTTTATCATCACTATAGTACCAGCCAGTGCTCACTAACCTGTGGCAACTCTAGTACAGCCAAAGGCTGTCAGGGCATGCTGGGAGTTGTAGTGTTACAACAGCAGGAGAGCCACAAGTTGGGGAACACTGTTCTCTTAATACCAATGCTGTCGGAGCATGCTGGGAGTTGTAGTTTTGCAACAGCAGGAGAGCCACAAGCTGGGGGACACTGATCTGTTGATACCAATGCTGTCAGCGCATGCTGGGAGTTGTAGTGCTGAAACAGCTGGAGAGACACAGGTTGGGGGACATTGGTCTCTTGATACCAATGCTGTCAGCGCATGCTGGGAGTTGTAGTGCTGAAACAGCTGGAGAGACACAGGTTGGGGGATATTGGTCTCTTGATACCAATGCTGTCAGCACATGCTGGGAGTTGTAGTGCTGAAACAGCTGGAGAGACACAGGTTGGGGGACATTGGTCTCTTGATACCAATGCTGTCAGCGCATGCTGGGAGTTGTAGTGCTGAAACAGCTGGAGAGACACAGGTTGGGGGACATTGTCAGCGCATGCCCTATTCCACTAGACGATTATCGTTCAGATTATCGTTAAATCGTTCGAATCTAAACGATAATCGTTCGGTTGAAATGCAGTTAACGATTAACGACCGAACGAGAAATCGTTGATCGCTTTATAAGACCTGGACCTATTTTTATCGTTGCTCGTTCGCAAATCGATCGCATTGAATAAGACATCGTTCGGTCGTTCGCAATAGATACGAATGCAATAGCGAAGAAATAGCGAAGAAAAACGATCGCAATTACGATCATAAGTAACGATTATCGTTCCATGGAAATGACTGAACGTTCTCAGGTCTTTCACAATAGCGGTCGTTTGAGATCGTTAATCGTTAGCGATTATGCAAACGATAATCGTCCGGTGGAATAGGGCCCTAAAGGAACACAGGTTAGGAAACCCTGGCTGGCATTATAGTAATGCTAATGATGATACTGCTACTATACATAAGATGGTACTGGTAATACCCCTCCTGTTACTATACTAACAGCATGTGTCTGTGATAGCGATACCAACTCCCCTACTGATCACAGTATGCTAGGACCACTAATAGGGACCATGTATAATGTTATAATGGGACTACAGTCTGCCTGCATCTGAGAACAGGAATGATGCTATTACCTAATATACTATAAGGGAGCGTTCACATTTGACATTTCAATGCAGTTTTTGATTTAGTTATGTTCCAGTCCCGCCATAAAAACACCTGAACGTGAGCACAATCCCCCCGGGCTCCTAGGGATGGAACACTGATGTGCAGCATGGAACGTTTTGTTTACAGTTTGTTTTGGTTTGGTTACATTGTATCCATTCTGCATGCAGATTACTTCACTGTTACTTTTGTTACAACAACTCCTCTCATCATCCATTATGAGGATAGTGTCTGATCAGTGGGGGTCCAACCACTGGGATTACAGCAAACACACTGGGGGTCCTATGTGCCCCTGAGTGATATCTGGACATGGACCCTGCTACTCCATTCAGCTCTATGGGCTTGAAGTCTGGCAGGTGTAAAGCAAGTGAAGGAGGTACTGTGCCCACATTTAAATGCTACTTAAAGGGGTTATCCAGAAGGGGAAAAAAAAACAAAAACATGGCCACTTTCTTCCAGATACAACAGGACTCTTGTCTTCAGTTCAGGTGTGATTTGCAATTAAAGGGGTAGTTCACCAAATAATTTTTGTTTCAAATCAACTGGGGCCAGAAAGTTCCAGAGATTTGTCATTTAACTTGCAGGACATTCAGCTGCTGTATGTCCTGCAGGAAGTGGTGTATTCTCTCCAGTCTGACACAGTGCTCTCTGCCGCCACCTCTGTCCATGTCAGGAACTGTCCAGAGCAGGAGAGGTTTTCTATGGGGATTTGCTGCTGCTCTGGACAGTTACTGACATGGACAGAGGTGGCAGCAGAGAGCACTGTGTCAGACTGGAGAGAATACACCACTTCCTGCAGGACATACAGCAGCTGAAAAGTACTGGACGACTGGAGAGAATACACCACTTCTGGTGAGAACAACCGCTTTAGGCCCCATTAACTTCAATGCAACTGAGTTTCAAAACCTGCACCCAAACTGGAGACAAGAGTGGTGCTGACTCTGGAAGAAAGTGGCCATGTTTTTTGGTTTTTCTAACACCCCTTTAACTCAACTGGAGTCAATGGACCCATATTTGTGTAATTATTAAGGGTCTTCATGCTCAGACCCCCACTTTTCCTACACAATAGTAGCTTTCATCCAGAAACAGCACCACCCTTGTCCTCAGTTTGTATGGGGTATTGCAGCTCAGCTTCATTGAAGTGAATGGAGAAGAGTTGTAATACCGCGTACAACCTGAGGACAGGGAAGGAGCTGTTTTTAGAAGAAATAAACTTTTTCTCTAATCTTGTATAACAGGGATGGGGAACCTTCGTCCCTCCAACTGTTGCAAAACTACAATTCCCATCATGCCTGGGCAGCCGAAGCTAAAGCTCTAGCTATGCAGGCATGATTCCCCGTCCCTGTTGTATAATCTCGGACACTGACAGTCCATATAGCAGCTCCGGTTAGACGGGATAGAAGGCGCCATGACATAGCGCTGATGGAATTCTGCATGGTTAGTGACTCCACAGGCGGTAGTTCTTCTCATCACCCAGCTTTCCCAGCACCAGATACACTCCGGCTGGCTGACAGGCAGGGACTCTCTTGGCATAAGGCGAGAGCGCTCATCCTGTAGACACTTGCCGCAGAGCATTACCACATCTCATCCAGGAATTTGGCTTCACGTGTCTGATCCCTGTCCGCACCTGCTGCTGTTTCATGTGTGTAGCTCGGGGGCGCACTGACGGGAATGAGGTGCTCTGTGTGCATTGTGTCTCTGTAACGTGCTCTGTGAGTAATACTAGGGGACCCGGCCTCCACGTCCAGGGGACGGAGAGTCATGGTGCGTTTACACAGAAAGATTTAGCTGACAGATTTTGGAAGCCAAAGCCAGGAATGGATTTGAAAAGAGGATAGATCCCAGTCTTTACTTTCTGATCTGATCCTTGTTTATAGTCTGTTCCTGGTTTTGGCTTCAAAGATCTGTCAGATAAATCTGTCTGTGTAAACGCACCATAAGGGTCCATTTACACAGAAAGATTGTCTGACAGATTATCTGCCAAAGATTTAAAGCCAAAGCCAGGAACAGACTATAAACAGAGATCAGGTCCTAAAGGAAAGCCTGAGATTTTTTCTCTTTTTAAATCCATTCCTGGCTTTGGCTTCAAGTCTTTGGCAGATAATCTGTCAGATAATCTTTCTGTGTAAATGGACTCTTAGCTCCTGTCATTAGAGAGATCTACCCGCCACGCATTGACATATGTTCCTTTAATGGTGCGTTTACACAGACAGATTTATCTGACAGATCTTTGAAGCCAAAACCAGGAACAGACTATAAACAGGGATCAGGTCATAAAGGAAAGACTGGGATCTATCCTCTTTTCAAATCCATTCCTGGCTTTGGCTTCCAAAATCTGTCAGATAAATCTTTCTGTGTAAACGCACCATTAGACGGAGCAATAATTCGCCCGATCGCACGATTAACGATTTTGAATGAACGATGTGTTTTTTTTTTAACGATCAGCGTTTAGACGAAACAATACATCGTACGGAAAAATCGTTTTGCGATCGCTTAAGCCTATCTCACACATGGGGTAAATCGGTGAACGACTGTTTAGACGGAACGATCTGCGATTTTTTTTGCGAACGACGAACGACAATTTTTGAACATGTTAAAAGATCAAAATGAACGATTTATCGCTCGTCACTTGATCGTTCGCAGTGTTTACACGTACGATTATCGTTCGAATCCGATCGTTATCGTGCAAATTCGACTGATAATCGTTCCGTCTAAAAGCACCAATAGAGCTGCAGTGTAAAGCATGGAAAACAGAGCAGAACCAGTGACCTCTCGGTTGCATTGCAGACTGGTTATAGCAGGTGCCAGAGATTTGTAATTTACTTCTATTAAAAAATCTCCATAAAGTATCAGCTGCTGTCTGTCCTGCAGGAAGTAGTGTATTATTTCCAGTCTGACACAGTGCTCTCTGCTGCCACCTCTGTCCATGTCAGGAACTGTCCAGAGCAGCAGCAAATCCCCATAGAAAACCTCTCCTGCTCTGGACAGTTCCTGACATGGACAGAGGTGGCAGCAGAGAGCACTGTGTCAGACTGGAGAGAATACACCACTTCCTGCAGGACATACAGCAGCTGCTAAGTATCTCTGGAGATTTTTTAATAGAAGTAAATTACAAATCTATATAACTTTTTGACACTTTTTGTTAATACCATACACAACCTGAGGACAAGAGTGGCGCTGTTTGGAAGAAAGTAATCAGCAATCCTGGATATCCCCTTTAAGCCAATGCATACTGTTGTTCTTGAGTTTTATTCTAAACTTGAAGAATTAGAGGGGTCTCATATATGATGATACAGAACACCTTCCATACACTGAGCACAATTACCACTCTTAAAGGGATTGTCCAGAAATTGGAAGAAAACTGCTCTGTGTCTGAGGCTGAACAGTAAGATTGTTGTAATTGTGAGATTCAAGAAGGAGGAGAAGTCAGCTACATTCCCAGCATCCTTTGTGCTTTTATCCAGGGAGACCTGACAGGGGGAGGAGCCTCTGGGTGACAGAGTGACAGTAAGGGCCGTATTATATGGGACGATTATCGTTTGAAAAATCGTTAGATCGTTTGGATTTGACCGATAATCGTTTAGTGTAATAGCAGACAACGATTAAACGACCAATGAGAAATCGTTAGTTTGATCGAATTTGGACCTATTTTTATTATTGATCGTTTGCAAATCGTTCTCATGGAATAAGACGTCGTTCGCAATAGCGACGACAAGACGACCGCAAGAACGATCATCAGTAACGATCATCGTTCTGTGGAATTGGGCAAACGATTTCAGGTCGTTCGCAATAGCGGTCGTTTGAGATCGTTTATCGCTAATTGTTGATCGTTGAAAAATCGCTTCGTGTAATAGTAGAAGATGCATAGGAACTAAAAATCTGTAATATTATACAGAATGCAAAATGTCAGCAGGGCATGCTGGGAGATTTCAGCTCTGAAGCCTCAGGGTGGAGTTCATTGGCTCAGATGGTCTTTGCTGTATAATCAGGGGTTTGTGGAGTTATTATGATGTGGGAACTATGCACGGTGTGAGCGCACACTCAGCTCTGCTCCATGCGTCCACATACCGCGCATATCTCCATCTCTCTACATTCCTCTGGGACGTTCTGCTCTGCTGGCTGTTTGCTCACTGTAATGTCTGCTGGATAGGTGGATGCTCTGCAGGTGAGCTAGGCCTTTGATATGTGATGGGATCTGTACATAGCGTGAAGGGCTCCGCGCTGCCACTGTAAACATGGAGGATAGCGACAAAACAAAGCTCAACACCTACATGATGGCAACATACCGAACCCCTGAGGACGACCCGCACCTGAGGAGAAAGGTGGCGGAGCATGTGTCCTGAGTGCTGGGAGAGCGAATTATCTATCTATCTATCTATCTATCTATCTATCTATCTATCTATCTATCTATCTATCTATCTATCTATCTATCTATCATCTATCTATCTATCTATCTATCTATCATCTATCTATCTATTATCTATCTATCTATCACCTATATATTATCTATCTATCTATCTATCTATCTATCATCTATCTATCTATTATCTATCTATCTATCTATCTATCTATCTATCACCTATATATTATCTATCTATCTATCTATCTATCTATCTATCTATCTCCTATCTATCTATCTATCTATCTATCTATCTATCTATCTATCTCTCTATCATCTATCTATCATCTATCTATCTCCTATCTATCTATCTATCTATCTATCTATCTATCTATCTATCTATCTCCTATCTATCTATCTATCTATCTATCTATCTATCTATCATCTATCTATCTACCTATCTATCTATCTATCTATCTATCTATCTCCCTATCTATCTATCTATCTATCTATCTATCTATCTATCTATCTATCTATCTATCATCTATCTATCTATCTATCATCTATCTATCTATCTATCTATCTATCTATCTATCTATCTATCTCCTATCTATCTCCTATCTATCTATCTATCTATCTCTCTATCATCTATCTATCATCTATCTATCTCCTATCTATCTATCTATCTATCTATCTATCTATCTATCTATCTATCTCCTATCTATCTATCTATCTATCTATCTATCTATCTATCTATCTATCTCCTATCTATTATCTATCTATCTATCTATCTATCTATCTATCTATCTCCTATCTATCTATCTCCTATCTATCTATCTCCTATCTATCTATCTATCTATCTATCTATCTATCTATCTATCTATCTATCTCCTATCTCCTATCTATCTATCTATCTATCTATCTATCTATCTATCTATCTCCTATCTATTATCTATCTATCTATCTATCTATCTATCTATCTATCTATCTATCTCCTATCTATCTATCTATCTATCTATCTATCTATCTATCTATCTATCTATCTATCTCCTATCTCCTATCTATCTATCTCCTATCTATCTCCTATCTATCTATCTATCTATCTATCTATCTATCTATCTATCTATCTATCAAATCAAATCAAATCAAATCAAAAAAGCTTTATTGGCAGGTCCAAGTTACACATTAGCATTGCCAAAGCATGGGGAGAATAGGAAGTTGAGGAGATGGGATTCACCCGGGGTCGGTGTACAGGGGTTCATGATGTATCATGGGGGGGGGGGGGGATACATTCAGGGTCGGGGTATTGGAGTCCATGACCTATCGGGGTTGGGGTATCGGAGTCCATGACGTATCACGCTCCTCTCAGTCTATGGCAGGCAGTGACGTATTGTGCCACTATAGTCGCTGTGGTCTCTTCTTCTCCCAGCAGGATGGGTAGTTTCTCTTCCTCCTCCATGGTGGAGAAGCCTGGGAGGAGGTTGGAGAGTCTCCTATAGTGAGTGTCCCTCACTGCTGAGTATTTGGAGCAGTGTAGCAGGAAGTGGGCCTCATCCTCCACGGCCTCCTGGTCGCACTGCTGGCACAGTCTGCTCTCCCTGGGGATGTAGCTCTGTCGGTGCCGCCCAGTTTCAATGGCCAGGTTGTGGGCGCTCAGTCTGTAGCGGCTCAGGATCTATCTATCTATCTATCTATCTATCTATCTATCTATCTATCTCCTATCTATCTATCTATCTATCTATCTATCTATCTATCTATCTATCTATCATCTATCTCCTATCTATCTATCTCCTATCTATCTATCTATCTCCTATCTATCTATCTATCTATCTATCTATCTATCTATCTATCTATCTATCTTCTATCTATCTCCTATCTATCTATCTATCTATCTATCTATCTATCTATCTATCTATCTCCTATCTATCTCCTACCTATCTATCTATCTATCATCTATCTCCTATCTATCTATCTCCTATCTATCTATCTATCTATCTTCTATCTATCTATCTATCTATCTATCTATCTATCTATCTATCTCCTATCTATCTATCTATCTATCTATCTCCTATCTATCTATCTATCTATCTATCTATCTATCTATCTCCTATCTATCTATCTCCTATCTCCTATCTATCTATCTATCTATCTATCTATCTATCTATCTATCTTCTATCTATCTATCTATCTATCTATCTATCTATCTCCTATCTATCTATCTCCTATCTCCTATCTCCTATCTATCTATCTCCTATCTATCTATCTATCTATCTATCTATCTTCTATCTATCTATCTATCTATCTATCTATCTATCTATCTCCTATCTATCTATCTCCTATCTATCTATCTATCTATCTATCTATCTTCTATCTATCTATCTATCTATCTATCTATCTATCTATCTATCTATCTTCTATCTATTTATCTATCTATCTATCATCTATCTATCTATCTATCTCCTATCTATCTATCTATCTCCTATCTATCTCCTATCTATCTATCTATCTATCTATCTATCTATCTATCTATCTATCTATCTCCTATCTATCTATCTATCTATCTATCTATCTATCTATCTATCTATCTCCTATCTATCTATCTATCTATCTATCTATCTCCTATCTATCTATCTCCTATCTATCTATCTATCTCCTATCTATCTATCTATCTATCTATCTATCTCCTATCTATCTATCTATCTATCTTTCTATCTATCTATCTATCTATCTATCTATCTATCTATCTCCTATCTATCTATCTCCTATCTATCTATCTATCTATCTATCTATCTATCTATCTCCTATCTATCTCCTATCTATCTATCTCCTATCTATCTATCTATCTATCTATCTATCTATCTATCTATCTATCTATCTCCTATCTCCTATCTATCTATCTATCTATCTATCTATCTATCTATCTATCTATCTATCTATCTATCTATCTCCTATCTATCTATCTATCTATCTATCTTCTATCTATCTATCTCCTATCTATCATCTATCTATCTATCTATCTCCTATCTATCTATCTATCTATCTATCTATCTATCTATCTATCTTCTATCTATCTATCTATCTATCTATCTATCTATCTTCTATCTATCTATCTATCTATCTATCTATCTCCTATCTATCTATCTATCTATCTATCTATCTATCTATCTATCTATCTTCTATCTATCTATCTATCTATCTATCTATCATCTATCTATCTATCTATCTATCTATCTCCTATCTATCTATCTATCTATCTATCTATCTATCTATCTATCTATCTTCTATCTATCTATCTATCTATCTATCTATCTATCTATCTCCTATCTATCTATCTATCTATCTATCTATCTATCTATCTTCTATCTATCTATCTATCTATCTATCTATCTATCTATCTATCTATCTTCTATCTATCTATCTATCTATCTATCTATCTATCTATCTATCTTCTATCTATTTATCTATCTATCTATCATCTATCTATCTATCTCCTATCTATCTATCTATCTCCTATCTATCTCCTATCTATCTATCTATCTATCTATCTATCTATCTATCTATCTATCTATCTATCTCCTATCTATCTATCTATCTCCTATCTATCTATCTATCTATCTATCTATCTATCTATCTATCTCCTATCTATCTATCTATCTATCTATCTTCTATCTATCTATCTATCTATCTATCTATCTATCTATCTATCTGTCTATCAATCTCCTATCTATCAATATTTCAGAGGATACTGTCTCTCATTGAAGAGACCCAGTGTTGTACGAATACTTATTGTCAGGCAATGCATCATGGGAAAAGTGTAGGCAAATTAGCTCTCCTCCTCTTAAATAAAGCTATATCATATAAGCCAAAGCAGTGAATCCATAGGGAAGAGTCCCCTATAGACTGCTGGGATATGCAGGGGAACTCAACTAATTTGGGATTCTTCTAGCTCATGTTGTTTATGGATTAGTGGGCAGCAGAATACGTTGTCTAAAAACCTGCAGCCGCGCTCCCAATGTGGACATGCACCATATTCTTTGCTGGGCATCTTATTGGGTCCTGTAGGTTGGCACATCTGGTTGGGTGGGGAGATTATTTCCTGGGAAGGTGAGGGGCGTGGTATACATTGTAGCCAGTCAGATCCGTTACATTGTTGCGGTGTAGAATCCATTGAATGCGTCTCGGCCAGTAACCCTATTACCGCCGGGCTTAAGGCAGATCCCTGTGTAAATGAATAATCGGCCGAATAATTGGTGGAAACCATTCAGAATGTAGAGTCGTACAAAGACACTTTGATGTGGGGCTTATGGGTGGATTAGACTATTAGGAGGGGGGACAAGTCCAATGCTCCGCACCACGTCAGAGCGCACATTCCAGCAGCCGAGATTATACAAAGTCTGAAAGGAGATTACTCACACATAGGTCTGATGAATGGACCGAGTCTCCGCCAGATCAGCAGCAAGGATGGCAGCAGAAGTCTGTGAAAGAAACAGCGCCGCCCTTGTCTACAGGTTGTTAATGGTATTACAGCTATTACCGTTATTAGCAACTTTGCTAAGTCCCCCCCCCAACCAACAGACATACCAGGGGTTGGCCACTATGTGATACACTGATGCAGCTATATGGGTTGCAGTGGTGCCTAAGCCCCCAATCTATAATAACTACTATAAGGCTGCCTCTGCCTCATCATATGGAGAACAATGGGGTCAGACAGTTATGGGATGCACAGTCCTCTCCATCCTTTCCCTGCACTCATCTCTATGATCATAGCGAGTACCATGTGACCACACAGTTACAGCTGCACAGTCCTCTCTATCCCCTCCCTGCACTAATCTCTATGATCATAGCAAGTACCATGTGACCACACAGTTACAGCTGCACAGTCCTCTCTATCCCCTCCCTGCACTCATCTCTATGATCATAGCGAGTACCATGTGACCACACAGTTACAGCTGCACAGTCCTCTCTATCCCCTCCCTGCACTCATCTCTATGATCATAGCAAGTACCATGTGACCACACAGTTACAGCTGCACAGTCCTCTCTATCCCCTCCCTGCACTCATCTCTATGATCATAGCAAGTACCATGTGACTATACAGTTACAGCTGCACAGTCCTCTCTATCCCTTCCCTGCACTCATCTCTTTTATCATAGAGAGAACTGTGTCTCCAGACAGTTACAGCGGCACAGTCCTCTCTATCCCCTCCCTGCACTCATCTCTATGATCATAGCGAGTACTATGTAACCATATAGTTACAGCTGCACAGTCCTCTCTATCCCCTCCCTCTAACTCATATCCATCTCTATGATCATAGCGAGTACCATGTGACTATACAGTTACAGCGCCACAGTCCTCTCTATCTCCTCCCTGCACTCATCTCTTTTATCATAGAGAGAACTGTGTGTCCATACAGTTACAGCTGCACAGTCCTCTCCATCCTTTCCCTGCACTCATCTCTATGATCATAGCAAGTACCATGTGACCATAGTTACAGCTGCACAGTCCTCTCTATCCCCTCCCTGCACTCATCTCTATGATCATAGCGAGTACCATGTGACTATACAATTACAGCTGCACAGTCCTCTCTATCCCCTCCCTGCACTCATCTCTATGATCATAGTAAGTACCGTGTGACCACATAGTTACAGCTGCACAGTCCTCTCTATCCCCTCCCTGCACTCATCTCTATGATCACAGTGAGTACCGTGTGACTATACAGTTACTGCTGCACAGTCCTCTCTATCCCCTCCCTGCACTCATCTCTATGATCACAGTGAGTACCGTGTGGCTATACAGTTACAGCTGCACAGTTCTCTCTATCTTTTGTGCACTCATCTCTATGATCACTGCGAGTACTGTGTGACTATATAGTTACAGCTGCACAGTCCTCTCTATCCCCTCCCTGCACTCATCTCTATGATCAGTGCAAAAAGGGCACAGGATGTACTAGGACAATGCTTGAACCTCCAGAGGCAAAAAGACAGTGTACTCCAGTAGCATTAACCCCTCCACTGCTCCCCACCAAGGATTTTTTACATTATCCTCCTTAAAGGGGTACTCAGATGAAAATATTTTTCTTTCAAATCAACTGGTTTCAGAAAGTTATATAGATCTGTAATTTACTTCTATTTAAAAAAATTCCAGTCTTCCAGTACTTATCAGCTGCTGTATGTCCTACAGGAAGTGGTGTATTCTTTCCAGTCTGACACAGTGCTCTCTGCTGCCACCTCTGTCCATGTCAGGAACTGTCCAGAGCAGAAGAGGTTTTCTCTATGGGAATTTGCTGCTGCTCTGGACAGTTCCTGACATGGACAGAGGTGGCAGCAGAGAGCACTGTGTCAGACTGAAGAGAATACATCACTTCCTGCAGGACATACAGCAGCTGATAAGTACTGGAAGAATTGAGGTTTTTAAATCTAAGTAATCAATATAACTTTCTGACATCAGTTGATTTAAAAAAAAAATTACTGGAGTTCCCCTTTAATGTCCTAGACCTCCAGGTAAACCGACATTAACCCCTTCACTGCTCTAGAACACCAAGGCTACCTACATGAATATTCTTTGTGTCCCAGATCACCAGTTATAGTGAGGTTATTCAATCCCCAGATAACAACTCTCTCCGCCCCAACAATGGAGCCGCGCGCCCGATGCCTCAGGGATGCCGCCAAATGGAGACGGATTGATACATTTGTTCCATGTGAGACGGATGGAGGGGATTCTAGGGTTCCTATGCGGGATGATGGATGCCGCCATGGCGTATGCGCTGAGGATTTCTATGATGCTGATTATGAATGATGGGATTTTTTAATTAAAAGCGTTTAAGAAGAAGGATGGAGCCGGCCGGATGTTAATCTTCATTACCGCTAGAACAATGGCGCGATGCCGCATCAATTAGCCAAAATCCCGATTCCCCCCCCCCACATTATTCTTCTTACCGTAACTAAGATAGAGATGGGTCCGGGAGCAATCCTTTACCAGGGACGATTAGTGACGGGGACTGGAGGCAGCTTTAATAGGAACAAATGTCATAATTAAAGGGACGGTTCCTCCTGGCGCTGAAGGTTAGCGGTGAGCGGGGGCGCCAACCCCCCCCCCCCCCCCGCCTTGTGTCATATCCGGCCAGGCTTAGCTAATGCACTGCTATATACATTGTCTATTACTGAGTATATCCTATAAACTGCAATGTGACCTACATCAATCATAAAGGATAATGCACCTATGACAACTCTGACTGGCAAGAACATAGAACATGAGATGAAAAGCAATCCGTATTTCAAAGGTGAAACATTTTTTTAATGTCTGCAATTCAATTGCCACCAGAAAGTGATATAGATTTGTAAATTACTTCTAAATAAAATTCTCCAGTCTTCCAGTACGTATCAGCTGCTGTATGGCCTGCAGGAAGTGGTGTATCCTCTCCAGTATGACACAGTGCTCTCTGCTGCCACCTCTGTCCATGTCAGGAACTGTCTAGAGCAGCAGCTAATCTCCATAGAAAACCTCTCCTGCTCTGGACAGTTCCTGACATGGACAGAGGTGGCAGCAGAGAGCACTGTGTCAGACTGGAAATAATACACCACTTCCTGCAGGACATACATCAGCTGATAAGTAAGTAATTTACAAATCTGCTTAACTTTCTGACACCAGTTTTTTTCTCTGGAGTACTTCTTTAAGAGTTCCCTTTATTGTGCACGGATGTTCATAATTCACTTCATTCAAATCAACTGGTTTCAGAAAGATATAAAGATTTGCAATTTACTTCTATTTAAAAATTTCAAGTCTTTCCATACTTATTAGCTGCTGTATGTTCTGAAGGAAGTGGTGTATTCTTCCCAGTCTGACACAGTGCTCTCTGCTGCCACCTCTGTCCATGTCAGGAACTGTACAGAGCAGGAGAGGTTTTCTATGGGGATTTGCTGCTGCTCTGGACAGTTCCTGACATGGACAGAGGTGGCAGCAGAGAGCGCTGTGTCAGACTGGAGAGAATACACCACTTCTTGCAGGACATACAGCAGCTGATAAGTACTGGAAGAGTGGAAATTTTTAAATTGAAGTAAATTACAAATCTAATTTTGCAGTTAGCAAGATGACGGGTCAGTAGAGCCTGGACCGTTCATCCGTGGAGGAGGCCATAGAAGGATTAGAGCCCGGACCGCAGTCTTGTCCGTTACGTTCACGTTCCCGACTCCAGGCACGGACTATAAAATCGC
This sequence comes from Dendropsophus ebraccatus, assembly GCF_027789765.1. Lineage (NCBI taxonomy): Eukaryota > Metazoa > Chordata > Amphibia > Anura > Hylidae > Dendropsophus > Dendropsophus ebraccatus. The sequence continues at coordinate 12,757,342 of NC_091455.1, forward strand.
AATTGTGGACTGTCTATTAGTCATGTGCTAGGAGCCTGACTATATATTCCGGTCACATAGATGGATGCCGGGCTCCAGCTGTTTCCCGTTTCCTCTGATCCCATAAGGGCGGCATAGCCCGAGCCCTCCATCCAGGTCCACGTGGCCTGCACATATCGTCCGTCTCTCCCCTTCTCCGTGCCGAGTGCGGCAGCTTATTGTGGAGTTTGTGCTGTTAATGATCCCATTCATTTCCTCCCACATCCCCGTCCTCCAGTGTTAATATCTGTTGAATTATTCAGCGATATCACGAAGCCTGAAGCATCAATAGAGTCGGAATAGTTTCTAACCTCAGCACCAAAGGGCAGCAAACCTGTAGTCTGTACATGAATATGTATGCTAAGTATGCTGGGCTGATGGGGGAGCGTGTGCCGGCACGTCCCCACAAGCAGCACCGCTCTCCCATCCTGACGTCTTACACACTTCTCAGCTGTTTTACAACTTTCTGCCTTTATACTTGTAGAGAGACGTGAGGCCATGCTGATACTACAGGGCAATGTATAGTAAACAGAGGGCTGAACGTCCCGCCAGCAGATCAGCTGTGCTCAGGAAGACATCTATAGCCATCAGGGAGTGACAGACCGGAGGGATTGATCCTGCCCTGCAGTACCCTGCACTGCCTGGAGACACCAAGGGGGCGCACTTCTACACCAGCTCTGCATCCTCTTTGTAGGGGGTCTCAGAGGTTGGACTTCCTCTGATAATAAAGTGATATGCCTTTACTTAAAGGGGTATTTTAGGGGGGGGGGGGGGGGGTGTTAATTTAAACTTTAAAAAGTTACATATATTTAAAGGGATATCCCGGGCGGTGGGTGGGGGGGGGGGGATAAAATCAACTGGTGTCAACTGTTTACAGATTTGTAAAACAATTAAATGTGTACAGATTTGTAAATTCTATAAAAAAAAAAAATCCCTAGTCTTCCAGTACTTATCAGCTGCTGTATGTCCTGCAGAAAGTGATGTATTCTTTCCAGTTTGACACAGTGCTCTCTGCTGCCACCTCTGTCCATGTCAGGAACTGTCCAGGGCAGCAGCAAATCCCCATAGAAAACCTCTCCTGCTCTGGACAGTTCCTGACATCCTGTCCAAAATCTCCTATTATAAGGGGTACTTTTTTTTGTTTCTTTAAAGTCCCCCCCCCCCCCAAACTATATGATTTCAGGGGTTCTGACCACTGAGGTCCATGTGATTTTGAGAGTGGGAACCTAAGTCTGTCAGGATGAGTTTCAACCCCTCCAGTTGTTCTCTATGGGAGTTGTAAGAGCAGTTGTTCTTTACTGATTGTCTGATGTCCTGTACTTTGATCCTATGGCCATTTTTCCTTTCCTTGGAGTGCAGGACATAATACATCACATGCGTCTTCCCGTCCTGCTATCTCCACTGCACCTCAGCTAGCTTACTCTCCTCCCTGTCGATGGAAAATTGTGTGTCACATACTGGGCAGCAGACTTTCCTTCCTGCTATCTCCACTGTACCCCAGCTTTCTTCCTCTCCTATGTACCTATGTAGAATTGTGTGTCACATACTGGGCAGCGGACTTATTGCTATCTCCACTGTACCCCAGCTTTCTTTCTCACCTATGTACCTATGTAGAATTGTGTGTCACATACTGGGCAGCGGACTTATTGCTATCTACACTGTACCCGGGCTCTCTTGCTTTCCTTCCTGCCAGTGAAGGATTGTGTGTCTCATACTGGGCAGCAGACTTTCCTTCCTGCTATCTCCACTGTATCCCAGCTTTCTTATTCTCCATCTATCTATGTAGAATTGTGTGTTACATACTGGGCAGCAGACTTTCCTTCCTGCTATCTCCGCTATACCCCAGCTCTGTTGCTCTCCTCGCTGTCAGTGGAGGATCGTGTGTCCCATACTGGGTAGCAGACTTCCCTTTCTGCTATCTCCGCTATACCCCAGCTCTGTTGCTCTCCTCGCTGTCAGTGGAGGATTGTGTGTCCCATACCGGGCAGCAGACCTCCCTTCCTGCTATATACCGTAGCTCTGTTGCTCTCCTCGCTGTCAGTGGAGGATCATGTGTTACATACTGGGTAGCAGACTTCCCTTTCTGCTATCTCCGCTATACCCCAGCTCTGTTGCTCTCCTCGCTGTCAGTGGAGGATTGTGTGTCCCATACCGGGCAGCAGACCTCCCTTCCTGCTATATACCGTAGCTCTGTTGCTCTCCTCGCTGTCAGTGGAGGATCATGTGTTACATACTGGGTAGCAGACTTCCCTTTCTGCTATCTCCGCTATACCCCAGCTCTGTTGCTCTCCTCGCTGTCAGTGGAGGATTGTGTGTCACATACTGGGCAGCAGACTGTGCAGTGTGAGTAGCAGAACAGCAGAGCACTTTCTCAGTAGCAGATCTGTATTTTATACACCTAGACTGGCCATTGGCACAATGCATATACACATGAAGGCTATCCCCCTGACCCTCAGATGAGCATGCGTGTGTTTTCAATGCAGAGAGAGAGAGAGAGAGAGAGAGAGATCTGCTATCAGCTTATTTCTCCTATGAACAAATGCAATGTGAACTATTCTTCATTCTCCAGTATAGAATTAGAATCCTCCCATAAATATCTATTTTCTATAGATCCCAACAATCACAGGCGGCATAAAAACTACTGTTCTGCACAGGGCCGGGCAGGATACGGAATCATCACCATCCTTGACTTCATCTTTTTCTCACTTTTTATACATTTTATAAACCCTTTAACCTTCACTGGCAGATAAAAAAAACCCCCATCAAACCGATCCCTACGATCCCGCAGAGCGACTGATTAAACGTTGCATAGAAACGTGTAGAGTAATAGATATGTGAGCGCTGATCCGCCATCTAATCCTCAGAATCCTATGATCAGTTACATTGTATAATCACGTAATGTGGAGTCGCAGAGCGATGTTTCCGCTGTTCGTCCCTCGGGGCAGAGATTTTGTTTCCCACATTATAAGCCATGTTAATATCAGACTAGCATGATTTATAATTATAGCTGTCAAGTGATAATAAGAATGTATGTTCTGTGCGCCGAGGTTACGCGGAAACATTCACGACGGATTATAATTTAGAAACTGACCCCACTTTTTATCTTTTTAGTGTTATCTAATTAAAATGACGCTATGGTTGTTAGGTTTTACCACCCGCGTAGCCGTCCCCAAGTGGTATTGCCCATCCGGGATATTATTCCTTAGCCAGGAGGCAGGGATTTTTTATAGTCGGGTTGGCTTCTTAAATGGGAGATTTTGGACTATCATCTTGTGGTGTGCACCTGACCAGTCACTTGCTGGATGGTGACGTGTGACGCCAGTTCTATGGTGGTTGGTCGGGATATAGCCCTGCCCTGTGTTCTGTCGTGACACCAGTGCCGGTTGGGCACACAGGTATGGTGGCACACCTGCTTTTATTTGTAGTGGGCTGGCTATACCTTGTTCCCCATGTGGTCAGTGACCTTCCGGGCTGTTGTGGGGTCCCTTGGGCAATTATCATGGTGGTCCAGAGTGGAGTAGTGACCCACCCGGACTATTGGCACGGCCACCCACAGAAAGGGGAGATAACCCAAGGAAGTGTGGTTACTGTGTCGGTGCTTAGTGAAGAACCACAGAGTCCCATTAAAATAAATATAATCTTGTTTACTGTGAAGATACTAGATACAGGATGATACAGTATTGCCCACAAGTGACGGGTGACCCGTCCTAGAGGGTGACACAAGCCCCAGACCTTGTTACCTGGGATGAGCAGAGTGGTCAGAGTTCTCTGATTACACCGCGCTGCGAGATAGAGTGCATAGGCTTCTAGCAACGTTCCTTTACTCCTTTGTGGATACTGTCCAGCACTGTGTCTCTCCTTGTCCACGACGTGGGTTAGGATGATCCCTGACTTGTCCTCTTTAGTAGTAGCTTAACACTGCAGAGTGTAGAATAAGGTTACTTGAGAAGAAACTGTGTCTAGATGCATGTGTTCTCCGCCTAGACCACAACTTAGACTGGGGATCTAGCAGGAGCCAGGGCCCAACTTGACAAATTAGACTCCTTAGTAAATGTCCCCCATAGTGTTTAACTTTTGGCCATCTATGTTTTTTTCTATGACAATAAAAAAAGAGTTATAAAAGTTTGTGCACCTGATTTTGCTTAGGTCCAAATAGTCATTGGGACAAATACCTGGACAGAAGTAGTCACCTGGTCACTGTGTGTGTGAATGACCCCTTTCAATGCCAAAACTTTGAAGCGTCACTGACACTTCAAAACTTTTTGACATGCCATACATGCCATAGAGACATGTCAAAAGTCTGAGTGTTCACACCTGTACCGATTGGGAGTCTCGTCACCGATCTGGCTCTGTGTTATGTAATCAGTCGACTGATCAGTCGGGCTCCATAGAGCTCCAGTGTGAGGGTCTTATTACACGGGACGATTATCGTTCAGTGTGATAGCAGACAACGATTAAATGACCAACGATAGAGTTTGTACCTATTTTTATCGTTGATCGTTCGCATGGAATAAGACATCATTTGGTCCTTTGCAGTAGTGACGAACCCAATAGTGACGACAAGACGACCCCAAGAACAATCATAAGTAACGATCATCGTTCCGTGTAATTGGGCGAACAATTTCAGGTCGTTCGCCATAGCAGTCGTTTGAGATTGTTAATCGTTAAAAAATCAATTTGTGTAATATTGCCTTAAGTCCGACTGATCACGTGACACAGAGCCTTTAAAGTCTTCAGGGCATGCGCATTTTACTGGACATGCGCAGTTCAAGTACTGCAGAAGTTGGATGCAGTCCTGGAAAATGGGGAAATAGCCATAGGCCATAAGCTGTAGCCATGTTTTTGTGCTATAGAAGGTCATTAGAGAGTTCTTCACCCACATCAGCTGTTTTATTCCCGTTTCCTTCTCTTTGACACCATGGAAGACGTTGACCTCCATTCTCCATCACTTTATATAAGATAAATGTCCTTCACCTTACAATAAGACATATGGGAATTATTATTCTATTAAGGAATAATCTTATAGTAGGTTGTCGGAGACCCTCCCCCGTGACCCTCTTAATATCTTTTTTTTATTTTGCTGGAATTTAATACTAAGATTAAAAAAAATAATAATAATAAAAAAATCCTTTCTTCGACTTGTAACAAGTCTTTGTTATTAGAAGGTTCTTTATTTCAGCTGGGAGCTTTCTTAATAACAATCTATAGATGAGAGCCCTGCTGAGCTTTAGTGTCTTGTACTCTGTATTGATCCAGCGAGTCTATTGCTCCGGAGTTCCATTCACTGCCTTGTTATGGAGCTATAGGGAGGGAGTTGCTTTTATACTCACTTGCGTATTGTGCTTTTTGGTGAATGTCGCGATTGTTGGCAGGTTGGAGGAGGCACTTTACAGAGCAGCAGGTGCAGAGTCAGGGTGTACATTCCTTCTTATTTGTTCCCTTACACTCTTCAAGTGTTCTTATGTATGCTAATGGATAATAATTAACCCCTTGGAACCCTTATGAACCAGGATGAAACCAGAGGTTACAATCTGTCCTGAAAGGAAGACTGAAGTGGGCCACTCTATGGTCAGTATCAGCATTATTCAGCATCCAGCAGTTTAAAAGATCCCCTAAACCTCTACTAGTAATGAAATGACTCCATTTATTCTGCTCCAGTCTGTACAACAAAGCTGGAAAGCAAGCTGCAGAAGCATGACTTGTCACATTACTCTACTTTATTGACCTTATGGTTGTGCTGCCTCTAATAGCAGAATAGATTAGATCTCTTTATGAGATGACTCTGCTGATTCTGTCCCAATGTGTACAGCAAAGTTGAAAAACTGAGCAGCAGAAGTATTGAAGTATCAGCAAAATAACCTTAGCTACTGCACTCTCCATGGTCAGTCTACCCTTTATTCCCTTAATTTTTATGTTTTCTCTATAAATCACCTTTACTTATAATGAGTTGACTCCTTTAATACTGTCCCAGTTGATACAGCAAAGTAAAAAAAAAACAAAAAAAAAAACACAACATCCATGTGGTCTGTAGAAAACAGAAAGGATTAGCTTTGTTATCTCTTTATCACTCTAGTGGTGAAACTTTTTTCATCAAGGGCCGGAGGTGGGGAGTGGTTTGGAATGGTCAGAGTGTTTGTTATGAATGGGGTGGCAAGTTGTGCATGGTTCACTTGTTGTCTAGCCAAGCATTGGACTCAGCTACTTTTATCAGCTCCATAGTCAATGAATGGAGCAACAGTGAGGGGGGCGGGGGGGGGGGGGGGGGGGGGGGGGGGGGGGGGGGGGGGGGGGGGGGGGGGGGGGGGGGGGGGGGGGGGGGGGGGGGGGGGGGGGTGTCAGTCGCAGTAGTCAGACCCCGTAGTCAGACCCCTCACAGTTTGACACTCTTTCCTGTGTCAAATGCTGTGGATGGAGGATTACTTATTTTAACTCTGAATACTACTTTAATATGAGGGAGACCTCTGTTTCCGGAAGAGCGGGTACAAAGATAGTCTCTGGCCCTGGATTACCTGTCCTTTATTGCACAGATAATCCACTGATGTGAATAGACACTGTTCCCCTGTGGTGGCGCTGCAGGCTAAGGATGCCCAGAGAGATTATCTGACCAATCAGAATGGATCCTGCCGATATCGCACCGCGTAATAAAGACAACGGTAAGGCAAAGAGCTAGCAATCATTCACTCATCAGCTTATCTTTGTCTTTTAACAAGTTTGAAAATCATTGTGCATCACTCCCTGTAATAGGAGGTGCTTGGCCGACGGCTGATGAACGGTTATAAAAAATAACATGTGGTTATACTTACCTCTCCATGCTCCCTGGTGTCCTCCTACCTTTTCCCCACTGACTGGCTGTCACTGAAACTTCCAAACTCACCTCTGCAGTGGCAGCCCGCTCAGCCAATCCCTGGCCACCATGTTGTCCTGTCTCAGTCAGTGATTGGCTGAGTAGTTTGTTGCTGCAGAGACGGGTTCAGAAGTGTCCACAGGGGCTACACTAAGCGTAGAAAAGGCAGGAGGACACTGAGGGAGCGTGGAGAGGTAAGTATATACTTTAATATTTTCTGCATCGCTAACAATCTCTGCGCAGCCCCACTTGCACAATTATCAAGTTGGTAAGAGAGCTCGAATCCAGCTGATGGGCGCTCGTTTAGAGTGCAGGGCTGGGCCGCCTAATATAGGCCTAAAGGTCCCCATACACTTTAGACTTTGGTCGACCTAACCCGCTGGTCGTGGTGGATTTGTTCATCAATATAAGATGTATGGGGCTGTCTAGAACCACCACCAACAGAGACGATGTTGGTGGTGATAGGGGACAGCCACAATGGAAAATCACAGCCTACCCCTATAACCACCAACATTATCTGTCAATGGTGGTTTTAGATGGCGCCATACAACATATTTATATATATATATATATATATATATATATATATATGGCTTAATCCACCGCGACCAGTGGGTTCAGCCAACGTCTAATGTGTATGTGGACCTCTAACGCCTGTGTATTGGGAAGATACAATCTGTCCTGGAAAAAAAAACCTGATGTGGGCCACTCTATGGTCAGTAGATTATTTATTCAGCATCCAGCAGTACAACAGATCCCCTAAACCTCTAATAATAATGAGATGACTCTTTTTATTCTGCCCCAATCTATACAGCAAAGCTGTAATTACTGGAATTACTTTAGCCTCCTTATCATCTACGGGCCACTCCTTTATTTACCTTATGGTTGTGCTGCCTCTAGTAGCAGAATAGATTTACTGACTTCTAATGATGATGAGATGACTCTGCTCATTGGATCACAATGTGTACAGTAAAGCTGAAAAATTGATCAGCAGAAATAATTAAGTATCGGCCAAATAGCCTTGGCAACTGTACTCTAAATGGTTAGTCTAGAATCACAGCTGACCCCTATCACCACCGACATGGCCCCATACACCTTAAGGCTCTATTCCACGGAACGATTATCGTTCATAAACTCGCTCCAACTACCGCTCGCTAACGATCACTAAACAATTTTTTTTTTGCGAACGATAACATATCACACATGTGTTTGATATATGTAGTGTGACGATTATTTTGCGGTCGTTACATGGTCGTTTAAAACATTGATCATGACCGTACGACACATCTCCTATTTTTAAACGAACGACTGAAAGATTTATGATTTTACGAACCGATTAGCGAATTGTCTTTCAAAGACCAACGATTTTTTTTCGACACGCTGAAAAACTATTTTGAACGACAATAAAATGATTTTGCCTTTTTCGTTTGATCGTTTACACCAATTCCAAAAAGCGATTATCGTTAACGTGGCGAGTTTATGAACGATAATTGTTCCGTGGAATAGGGCCTTAAGATTGATGGTTAAATCCAACGCGACCAGTGGGTGAAGTGGATGGGGACCTCTAGGGCCTGTGCATGGGGAGGACAGGCAGCAGGCGGTTGACATAGCTGATTGATCGATCAGTTATTGAACGTGTATGGAGGCCTTTGCTGACCAATCACTGCCAGGTTGAAGAAAACATCTGATTGCTTCGCTCCAGCCCCGGGAGAACTTGTGATCTACTAATTGTCATGGGACTCTACTAACGTGTAAGATATTTTAACCCATTCAATTTCCTCAAAATGTTTCATCCCTGCCATAGAAATGTGCTGACTGTGGACTTTACGGATGAGTCCCGGGGATACCTGTCAGAAAAGTTATCAATGTATCCTGGGTTATTTGTAGCATTTCCACATACAGATTCTCCCCAACACAAAATCTATGAAAAAACAAGAAAAAACCTCTTATCCTGAGGACGGTCCCTGCCACGCTCGTGTCCAGACATGAAACAATTAACCCGCACTGACAGCAAAGACAGATGGTTATCACCGCTAAGTGAAGGGATACATTGTAGCCAAGTATTTTACTGTATCCATTTCTTATTCAAATTTAGAATATTTTTTTTTAAAATTTCCCTTTTCTTTTTGTATCTTGATGGATTAGGTGTCAGCGACGTGTATAAATAAACTTCCCATCATAAATTCAATGTCCGTTCAAGGAAAAGTCAACTTTAAAAGGAGTCTCTGGAACACAATGGGCTCTTGTTCTGGCCGTATCATTTATCAAGGGGAACCGGCTCAATTGGAATAAGACCCGCAAGAGATGATGTTCATCAAATATTAAAAGGAAATTCTAACAAAATTTTGTTTCTTTCAAATCAACCGGTGTCGGAAAGTTTTATAGATTTGTAATTTACTTCTGTTTAAAAATCTCCAGTCTTCCAGTACTTACCAGCTGCTGTATGTCCTGCAGGAAGTGGTGTATTCTTTCCAGTCTGACACAGTGCTCTCTGCTGCCACCTCTGTCCATGTCAGGAACTGTCCAAAGCTGGAGAGGTTTTCTATGGGGATTTGCTGCTGCTCTGGACAGTTCCTGACATGGACAGAGGTGGCAGTAGAGAGCACTGTGTCAGACTGGGAAGAATACACCACTTCCTACAGGACATACAGAAGCTGATAAGTACTTGAAGAGTGGAGATTTTTAAATAGAAGTAAATCTGTATAACTTTCTGAAACCAGTTGATTTGACTTTAGTTCCCTCTCATGACTTGACTAATAATCCCCTTAAAGGGCTGAACATTAATAATTTTGGGACACCAATAGAGCAAGTCAGGCGAAGTCTGACAGGCCATACAATGCTCCACTGGGAAAAATATTCCAAAAAGTTCTCCTCCAGTAAGAAGACAGCTTGCCTCCATTAGAGCAAGCTTTCTTCCTAGTGGAGGGGAACTTTTTGGCAGATTTTTCCCAGTGGAGCATTGTATGGCCTGTCAGACTTCGCTTGACTTGTGACACTCTTTTCAAGGAAATGTTCAGTCCTCATGAGCCAGGATGGGAAAAGGAAGAGTTTCTCGAATCTTTTTGAGACTTCTATAGAATTGTGTGACGTTAATATTTTGTTTGCGCCGTCAGTCCAGCTGGTGAGGGACTTGGCATCATCATGGAGGACACTAAGGACCTGACATTGGTCTTCAGGACTTGTGTTGTGATTGTATTGTTGGATTTCCTGATGGACTCACATTATTCACTTGTTCACAGGAATGGTGATATTTGATCACTGGAGGTGTAACTACTGGGACCCCCCCCCCTGCCTATTAAAAGAATGGTGGTCCGCAAGTCGAGTTTGAAAGTAGTGGTGGTCCCGGCACCCTTCATTGTCTATGGAACTGATGGAAGTAGCTTAGTACTGGGGACTCGAGACCCCCATTCTTGCTCTGGTGGGGGTTCTATTAGTTAGACCCCCACAGATCATACGTCTATCACTTACTGTATTCTGTAGGTGATCAGTGTTTGTCTGACAACCCCTTTAGACCCAACAATGGCAGGAGACTTAAAGGGTTTGTCCAGTATTACAAAAAAAAAAAAAAGTTTGGTTTCTTTTCCAGATATATTCCCACCACTTTTTTGGCTTTGCTCAACTAAAACACCTAAAGTCTATGGGATCTCCCATTTGTTTCACCCTTAATCCCCTCTTGAGGCAATGGCCTTTCACTGCTGGATTCTAAGGTCATGACCAATGGACGAGTCCTCACTTGGTGGTCACTGCTGGGATGGAGAACATGCTATGTCATTGCTTGGTCAGTGATAATTATTGGCCACCCCCCCCCCCTTCCCCTGGGTCAAGTATATGGCCTGACTATTATAAACCTTCCTGTGGGGTCACCATCCGCCCTCACCTGTCATGTCTTCCAGACATCTGCACATTCCACCTTCCCCTATGTTATTGTGTTGTATAACAGGTGTGCTCGGCCGCTGTCAGCCCGGTCCCATGATGTATGGTGGTCGGCTAGTCCTGAATACAAAGCCCTTATTGTAAATCTGATCCCCCCCTTATGACTCTATCCCCCGAGCAGCTACTAGCCCTTGACCTTAGACTTTCTTGTAGACGTAGACCATCTGTTTCTGAGTCTATGATGTGAGATCACCTGGGTGGGTGGGGGACCCATAAGACTGGGGATAACCAATACTCAAGATCCAAGCTCTTAGGTTTTGAGCGTTTTTTTAGTTAAAAAAAAACCTCGTCTAAAAAAAAATAAAAAAACCCTTCTTCATGTCTCTAAGTATCAGAGAATGACCATAGAGAGTCTCCTATTATGGAAGACCCATTTGTCCATGTATTATATGCACGGCTCTATGATCTCAATGTGGACGGTGTAATGCAGAATATTCCCTGTGGTGGCGCTGTAGAGAAATTTTCCTGAATCAACCGATTTTAAAAAGATTTGTAAATAACTTTTATTTAAAAATCTCCAGTCTTTCAGTACTTATCAGCTGCTGTACGTCGTACAGGAAGTGGTGTATTCTTTCCAGTCTGACACAGTGCTCTCTGCTGCCACCTCTGTCCATGTCAGGAACTGTCCAGAGCAGGAGAGGTTTTCTATGGGGATTTGCTGCTGCTTTGGACAGTTCCTGACATGGACAGAGGTGGCAGCAGAGAGCACTTTGTCAGACTGACCACTTCCAACTTGTATAGGTCCCTACTTGGGAATTACCCCACTAAAGTCAGTCCCAAAAAAGAAAAAACTGATTCCAAAGAGGTGGTCTAGTAAAATCGTCAGTCACCTGGTAGTCAGTCTGGGCGGCGTTAGGTCAGCTTTTCATTTCCCTACAGTAAAGGAATGGCTACAGGAATGGGCAAGGTCTGCAAGAGTCCGATCTGCTTTTCCTTCACTTTCTGATTTATAAAAGGGGTTCAGCGTTAGGATCCTCCTCTGATAATGTTTATATACCGTAATATTGTGTATAGACAGAGGTTGTTTCTTTATCTCTCTCTATGCCTCTGTTCTCTAAACTCACTTGCCCTTCCTCTCTCATCTCAATCCTCATCCTTTCCCTTTCCATAGACTAGTATTGGCAGCATGTAACCTGATCCCTCATTGAGCTGCTAGTCCATCTTTTCAAAGTGAAAGTTTAGCCAGATGTTGGGGTAATACAAAAAGCTTTATAAACTGAGAACAAATCATTTTTCTCTGATAAGATATATTACAGGAAAGCTTGATAAGGAATGCAAATAATTTTTTTTCTGATAAGATATATTATACATTTATAGTTATCTGTACTATGGATGTTTAGTGAAAAAGTGGGGAACAATTGAGGATAAATAAAAGATCAGTGATGGAATGATTCAGAGAGTCCTATACAGGTGAGAGGTGACTTTGTTTTCGGTCTTTACAAAACGTCACAATGTGCGGAGAGATCTTATCGCTTTATGGTGACCGTGATGAAAGCGACCAAAGTGTTTGATGTGACTCTAGTTGTCCACTGTGATTTACGAGCTGCTTTTCATTAAGATGGGTGATTAGGACATTGTGAAATGTAGTCACTATTTTAGGGAGGTTACATGACACCACTTACGGTGGGTCGACTTTCAATGTTAAATTAACCGTAAGATCTTTTGAGGACAGCTCCATCACTGGCTTTGAAGATGAGCTCATACTCTTCCCTAAATACACGGGATGATAAAACACGGGAATGTATAGAGTGTTCCTCAGCTTTGCCTTTTTTGATCATGGTGACATTCGCGCCCCTTAGATGTAATTTAGTTCTATATAGAACAAAATGCGTCCAGGCAGGAGAATGGTCATCACTAGAATGGAGCAAACTTCCAGCGCTCTTGGGTTCTTCTCAATCTGAACGTGCACCATTTGGTAAGTGGTGATTGCTCAAGTTGGATGCTGCCCAAGGAAGTCGTGGAAAATATGGATACAGCTTATGGGTTATGGCTGTATCCATGTTTCTTTAGGGCTGCATCCAACTTCTTCAGCAGCCACCCAAGAAGAAGAACCCAAGAGTGCTCGAAGGTTGCTCAACTCTAGTCATCATATGAGAATGAACTCTCTCCATATAAAATGGTAGAAGCATATGGATATCATAGAGGTTGATTCCTGGCAGAGCACCCTCTAATAGAAGCCAAAAGCCAGAGCTGTTCTGTAAGAGTGGATTCCCTTTCTGGTGGACGGAGCCAGTGGGGATGCTGAGGTCAAATATAAACTGTAGAGGAAAGAATACCGCTTCATGCAGGACATACAGCAGCTGATAAGTACTGGAAGACTTGAGATTTTTCACTAAAAGTAAATTACAAGTCTCTGGCACTTTCTGGCACCAGTTGATCTGAGAGAATTTTTATTATGGTGAACTACCCATTTAAGGCGTGTAACGAGAAATCATAGCACCCCATAAAAGGGCCCCACCTCTATGTAAACCTTTATAGATTACAGTGAGGTGAGCTAATTGGTCTTTTTAGTGGGCACTTCCACCGACTCATTATAGCAATCGGGTGAGATCTAAGAATGAATTTTTCAAATGTTAGGTTCAGCAGGTTCACAGAACTTAGAAGCAAAATTCAGGTTCGTCCAAACCGGACCTCAAATGAAGGGCACTAACCAGCATGTTCTTGTTACAATGTTGCTGTTGGACATGAAAAAATTGGAGCAAAAACATGCTGTGTTAAGTAAATTTACACAAAAGAAGCTGGCGGGGGAGAAAGCAGCGGCATACAGTTAGTTTTCTGTATAATTGTTTTGCATAGACAGGATCCCCACATATGTTTATAGCTTTCTACCCCGCCAGCTTCTTTGGTGTATAGTTACTTATTACAGAATGTTTTGGTTCCAATGCTGTTGTTTTTGGTTTCCAACAGCAATATTGGAACACAAACATGCTGTTATACGTAAATATACACAAACTAAGCTGGCGGGGGACACCAGAAACCCATTTCTCAAATTAGATAGTAAAGAAGATGAAAAGACCCGACCCTGCTTGTGCTGCAACTGGATCCAACCCTGATTGGTAAACTACTCGGCATAGGATGCTGATGCTCGTTCTGTGGTAGTGCCCTGCTGTAATACATACCGTCCATCCATGCAAGTAAAAGAAGAACAGCGGTATCTCACCAATTCAGTGCAATGTCGCTGCCTCAGTGGGATGCAACCACTCCTTGTAACCCTCCCGGGAATCTGACATTCCAAGAAAAAAATAAAGATCACATTGTTTTGTTCTTCTTTTACTTGTATGGATCCATCTCAGATCATGGAAATCGGTACACTCCCTCCCTCCTCCCCAGTCACACCAAGACATTTCTCCCTTTTAACCAGGACCCCACAAGGAGCAAGAACTCCAAAGTATCGGTCTACCGATAAGCGTCTATTTCATTTGGGGAAGACTCTAGAGATTGGCGCAACTCGAGAACACTCAAGTCCGATCGTTCGGGATTTGATTACCAGTGACTGAAGAGGTTGATTAAAGTCTTAAAGGGGTATTCAAGGAAAATCAACTTTTCTCCTATCCACAGGATAGGGGAAAAGAAGGTGATTGCGGGAAAACCGACCTCTGTACCTCCCACCATCTCCGTATCGTGCTCCTGGCTTCTGTATTATGATTAGAGTTACATGACCCGCAACTATATTCATTCCTATGAAGCAACGGAAAGAGACGAGTACACCGGTGGAGCGATATACTTTGCTTTTTCCATCGGCTGCGTAGGAATGGATACAGACACAGGTCACGTGCCATGCCCGCTGCTCTATTCATTACACAGAAGCTGGGGAACCAATAAATAGAACCATAAGAGAAACAGATTGCTGATCTCAGGGAGACCAGCCAAACGATAACACTGCCGGCTGCTAGTGAAAGTGCTCAATGCAGTGAAATCCTAGGTGCATTGCCCCCTGGAAAACATAAATATGCAAATGAAGAGCCTGTGAAGCCTCACTGAAGAGTCTCAAAACACAGGACTAGCCATATATCCCTCCAGGAAGGAACCAGCTCCTGTAGGGAAACCACTAAAACCACCATATTAAGTGGCTCTATAAGTCAAAGTAATGACAAGGGATAAACCAAGGCTAGGTAACCATCCACAGACAGCTGTTTCGGGGTGTTTCCCCTCATCAGTGTGGAGCAGGATTCTGGCTAGGTGGGAGTAATGCCTAGTAGAGCCATAAGAGAAACAGATCACTGATCTCAGGGAGACCAGGGAGACTTATAGGGCCACTTAATATGGTGGTTTTGGTGGTTTCCTTACAGGAGCTACCCCTTGGCTGGGTCCTTTACGGAGGGATATCTGGCTAGTCCTGTGTTTCGAGACTCTTCAGTGAGGCTCTTCTTTTGCAATACATAGATCAGCAGTTGGACCCCCACGATCTCCTACTTTTCCCCTATCCTGTGCATATGGAATACCCCTTTAAGGCTGCCTGGAAAACATGGATACAGCCATAGGCCATGGACTCCCTAGAGCTGCATCCAACTTCTTCATCCACCGGTATTGAAATGGCGAACAATCAGACTCAAGCATTGTCAAGTTGCCCTCATCTCCACTTGATAGGAGATTCACGAGAAGAGATTTGTAGGGTTTGGAGTTCTCTTCGGCTCTGGGTCTTTGCTATCCCACCTCTCAATATTCCTGACGTGTTGTTTTCTTTTCCAATAGGTGAATATTTTAAATGACCCATGCCCCTTTAAGAACCCACAGGAACCATGGGGATCATGGGGAGTCGGATATCTCGCTTGCTACTTCTGATCTTGGTCTTGGTGTTTGAAGGAGGACACTCACAGGCACAGAGAGCTGGTAAGGTGTTATACTGCACGAGGTAGACATAGTGCTGGGTCCGAGGGAGCAAAAATGACAAGAATTCCCAAAACACAAAGAGAAGCCCCTCAGGCCCTGCACTAGATACATGGGCCTCCTCATCTCTTCTGTTGAAGTCAGTAGAAGTTACAGAAGCAGCTGAGCTCGACCTTCTCTGTCATTCCCAAATGCTAAAAAGTCAACAAATCATGGACAATCCCTTTAACTAGCATATCTTTCATATAAAATACACATGCAATGTATCGGCCCCTGGACGCGGCTGGCGTATAGGAACATCTCAATATAATTCTGGCTTTGGATTTCAGTGTCGGTTTATAAATAATCCAGATATGTGCGTCCTAAAAGAGAAGAGTCTAGAATAGCCGATTCCATGTCACACATGATCCTATTGCTGCTATTGTTGCCACCACACACTGTACATAATAAATAAAGCATATGGAGCCTGGATGAGCAGTATACGGTATATACCTCAGACATGGTACTATAGGGTATATGATAGAGCAGCAGAGACCCAAACAAAAGGTTATATGATAAAGATCCTGTAGTCACCGCCCAACAATCAGCTAAGGGACAGAGCATTGGGATGGTTGTGAAATACAGATGATATATAGCCGGGGGCAAGGAAAGCATAACCGAGCTGCATCATGTGATCAGCATAACCAGGATCCATCATGTGATCAGCATTACCAGGCTTCATCATGTGATCAGCATAACCAGGATCAATCATGGGATCAACAACACCAGGCTTCATCATGTGATCAGTATTACCAGGCTCCATCATGTGATCAGCATTACCGGGCTTTATCATGTCCTAGGTATTACCAGGCTTCATCATGTGATCAGAATTACCAGCCATCATCATGTGATCAGCATTACCAGGCCTCATCATGTGATCAACAATACCGGGCTTCATCAGAGTGTTTGTGAAAACGAAACAAAAAAAAAAACGAAACAAAAAAAAAACTAAACACATACACTGGTCACATGATGAAGCCCGGTAATGCTGATCACATGATGATGGCTGGTAATGCTGATCACATGATGAAGCCTGGTAATGCTGATCACATGATGAAGCCTGGTAATGCTGATCACATGATGAAGCCTGGTAATGCTGATCACATGATGAAGTCTGGCAATGCTGATCACATGATGAAGCCTGGTAATACTGATCACATGATGGAGCCTGTTAATGCTGATCACATGATAAAGCCTGGTAATGCTGATCACATGATAAAGCCTGGTAATGCTGATCACATGATAAAGCCCGGTAATACTGATCACATGATGGAGCCTGGTGATGTTAATCATATGATGAAGTCTGGTGATGCTATTGGGGAGTAACAATTAGGATATGATTGGATATGAGTAATCCAGTCAAATCCTAGATTTAATTTTTAACCCCTGAGTGACCACCTGTCTTTACAGAGGTCAGTAAGGGCCTTTATGCCAGTCTCCCAGGAAAAATATTTTAGGGAAGTCTCCCGTTATTCTCCTCTATGGTTCCTCTCTTTACCTCAGAAGTTCTCGCTCCTCTATGAATCCCCCCACGGCTCATCTAACCATGCGGGAGGCTTCCAGAACTTCACCTTGTTCCTGACAGAGGTCAGCGCCAATCTGACATCCACCCGCCATCTATTCAAGAGATCTACCCGCCATCTATTCAATCCTCCTTCTAAGAGACGGAAACAAAAGGGGGAACAAGAACAAAACCGCCTCGGGATGGGGGGACATGGGAGAGAGGGTCTCTAAAGAGATGCCAAGGGGACGCATTGTATTTCCTGCAGAGATAGAGGGGGTTATGGAAAAGAAATGGAAATAAATGTTATTTACTGTGAACGATTGTTTTGACAGATAATAACAACAGCAATGATAATACTAATGGTAATGGTGAGTATATTGTGAGAAAAAGTAATACATACGACTCAAAGAACTAAGCAAATATGTATATAAAACGTTAATATAAAGTAATACAAAATAAACACAAACATTATTATTAACAACAATAATAATAATAATACAACTATATTACAATAATAGTAATTATAATAATATTAATAATAACAATAATAATATCAATAATAATAATAACACAAACTATTACAACAATAATAACAATAATCATAATAATAATAATAGTATTAACCCCTTCCCACTGCTTCACTATAAATTAACATTGCTGCAGCCTATGCCGGATTCTGCAGCAGTGTTAATTTACAATGCAGGATGACACAGGCGCAGAAGCTGTGCCCGTGTCATGCACAGCAGGGTCCGGCTGTCAGTGACAGTCGGGGACCCGCCGCAGCTGTCAGCACCAGAGCCGCGCTCCGTTGTGCTGACAGTTAACCCTATAGATACTGCGTTTGGCATTGAGGAATCACTGCCCATTGGTCGTGAAAGGGTTAACAACAAGAACAATAATAATAATATAGGGGGATTTATCATAGTGCGCTATGGCGTACACCAGTGAGAAGGTGCAAATTTTTGCGCAAACCACCCGGTTTGTGCAAAAATTGTTGCCTTTTTCTGCCCTGAGGTGGGCAAGGGGGTGCAGTAAGGTGAGGAGGAGGTGTGCCCCCCCTCGCTCATGATTTATCATGATTCACACCTGCAGGTCGATTTGCCAACATGATTGTACTCTGTGGTGCACTATATTTTCCATAGCACTCTGTGTAATGAACAGGACAGGGACTTCTTTCTGTTTCCAGATTTCCTACTCCTGTACAGTGCTGCCCATATACACACGTTAGGATCATGTTAGCATGCCACGGTACATTGATGTAGCACCAGCACCCTCAAATTAACTGGCGGCAGTGCTGGAGCAATGACTGATTTTTCTCTGAAGAAAAAAAAAATGTGTTCAGATCAACTGGTGTTAGAAAGTTATATAGATTTATAATTTTTTTTTTTTCAATTTAAAAATCTCCAGTCTTCCAGTACTTATCAGCTGCTGTATGTCCTGCAAAAAGTGGTACATTATCAGAGGGGGGTCCTAACGTTTATCCTAAGTTAGAAAGTGACGGAAAAGCAGATCTGACTCTTGCAGACCTTGCACTGACCTAATGTCGCCCAGACTGACTACCAGGTGTACCAGGAGCCGGACCCACAACGAACAGCTGACGATTTTACTAGAACACCTCTTTGGAATCTGTTTTCTCTTTTTTGGGACTGACTTTATTGGGGTAATTCCCAAATATAGACCTATACAAGTTGGAAGTGGTCAGTCTGAGACCGTGCTCTCTGCTGCCACCTCTGTCCATGTCAGGAACTGTCCAAAGCAGCAGCAAAGCCCCATAGAAAACCTCTCTGGCTCTGGACAGTTCCTGACATGGACAGAGGTGGCAGCAGAGAGCACTGTGTCAGACTGGAACCAATACACCACTTCCTGTATGACATATAGTAGATGATAAGTACAAGAGGACTAAAGAGTTTAAAATAGAAGTAATTTCCACATCTGTATACCTTTTAGACATCAGCTGATTTGAAAACTTTTTTTTTTTGCTAGAGTACCCCTTTAAGGGTAGAATGTAGAGAAAGAAGACAGTGTCTGGAAAGACCATGTCTATCTATTGAGGACCTAACAATAAAAACCCAGCATGGCATCAGTACAACAGTACCTAAGATAGATAGCAGTATTATCTGCCGACTGACCATAAAATACACATAACATATACGTCTTTCACTTTCATTATATACATATAGTGTGAGGATACTGATATCCTGAATGAATTTAAAACACACAAAAAAAACCTAAACCTGTCCTCCCCACATGTTTCAACAGTTAATTTGGCCTCTTCAAGGGTAAATAGAGATAAAAGTTATTGTCCAATTTCACCCTGAAGATGCTACGTTAAGTGGTGAAACATGTAAGAGGGCAGTGTTTTTGTGTTGGAAGCTTCTGTCCAGTTCCTGCTATGGTGGGACAATGTTAAGATATAATATATAAAGCTGGGTCAGACGTTTTAGATGTTACATCCAGAATACAGACTGTATATATAGGAACATAAAATAAATGAACATCTTTTCATAATTTTTATCCTATATCCTTTTAGGTTGTAAAAATGTCCATTACGATTTGGTCTTCCTCTTGGACACATCCTCCAGTGTGGGCAAAGAAGACTTTGAGAAGGTCCGTCAATGGGTTTCCAACCTGGTGGACACTTTTGAGATTGAACCTGATAAGACAAGAGTGGGAGTGGTAAGATACAGCGGCAAACCGTATACCGAATTCGACCTGGGAAGATATCAGACCCCTGAGGATGTGAAAGAAGCCGCCAGGAATATTAAGTACTATGGTGGAAACACCAATACGGGAGATGCCCTTAGATATATCACAACGTACAGTTTCTCCGAGGAAGCCGGTGGGAGGCCCAAAGAACGAGCCATTAAAAAAGTCGCCATCCTTTTGACCGACGGTAGAAGTCAAGACCTGGTGTTAGAGCCGGCGACGGCCGCCCGTAAAGCTGGGATTAGGATTTTTGCTGTAGGTGTTGGGGAAGCTCTCAAAGAAGAACTGGAGGAGATCGCATCAGAGCCCAAGTCAGCCCATGTCTTCCACGTCTCTGACTACAACGCCATCGACAAAATCCGTGGGATATTGAGAAGAAGACTTTGTGAAAGTAAGCGACTCATTATTGAAAATGTATTTATTTATTTATTTAATGGCCGTTTTCTTAAAACAATGCAGGTTATTGGTGGAATATTGGACATTTTTTAGAATTTTAAGAATTCTTTAGAATATTTTTTTTGAATTTGTTTTAAAATAACAGCCGTTCTTTGGCTGTGAAATGAAAAAGAAAAACGGGCAACAAATGGCCAAAAATGAGGTTGCGTGGTCGTAGCCAAGTGGTGGGATTTGAGTTTTGAGAATGGTTGTAAAAACATTCACGTTAGTTTAATGGACGTCCACTAGATTTTGGTTGACTAGAGAATTTTCATCATTTGCAGGCCCACTTTTTGTTGGGATATTAGGATGATGGGTGATCCAGTAATAAGAGAATTTCCTGATTTGGTAGAATCAGCTATCGGATTTTATTTGAACGGAATAAATTCTGAATAAACCAAATAAGCCTAATAAGTCAAAGTTTGAGGTTGTGCGATCGAGGCCTAACAGTCTAACTCTAACCTAACCCTTCTTTTTTTTATGGTGGTTGCCATTTTAAGGGATTTGCCCCAAAAAAGCGCTGCAGAATCTGTTGGCGCCATACAAACAAATATTATTATTATTATAAATAAATCCCAAAACTTTTCAGTTCACCTAAACGTGAATCTTGTGACTATTTCCAAACTGATTCACTCATCTGTAGCTCTGACACATATAAAACTTTTTTTCATGCTTTAGCAAATGTATTACCTTAAAGGGGTACTCCGATTACAGATTTGTAATTTACTTCTATTTAAAAAATCTCCTGTCCTCCAGTACTTATCAGCTGCTGTATGTCCTGCAGAAGTGGTGTATTCTTTCCAGTCTGACACACTGCTCTCTGCTGTGACCTCTGTCCATGTCAGGAACTGTTTAGAGCAGAAGCAAATCCCCATAGAAAACCTCTCCTGCTCTGGACAGTTCCTGACATGGACAGAGGTGGCAGCAGAGAGCACTGTGTCACACTGGACATAATACACCACTTCCTGCAGGACATACAGCACCTAATAAGTACTGGAAGACTGGAGATTTTTAAATAGAAGTAATTTAACTTTCTGACACCAGCTGATTTGAAAAGGGGAGTACCCTATATATTTAGTTAGCGTCTATGTTATTTCTCTTCTGCAGACATACAGCTAATTAATACAACTAAAATCAGCTAAGTGTGACATATATATAAGGGGTGTCAGGGGGTTTATCCTCATTTGTCTGTTTTGTCACTTACAATACTGGGGTCACAGTCTCACGGTCAGAGGTCAGAGGTCATTAGACATCAACATGACTTCTTATGGGACAATTTCAATAGGAAGGTCATACAGCGAGACCTCTGCGTGTATACTCACAGACAATCATTGTAATAATAACCATAGAAATTTAGCCCTTGGGCATAAATATGGAGAATATTTTCTCGATGACCTAAATTCTTTTTGATTATGGTTTGTGTATTATAAATGTAATGTGTACTATATGTCTATTGTTTTCCTTTATCAGCCCACGCTCTATATAATGGATTATGTTTGCATTAATAAGTGAGAATTTGCTTCCTTGTGTCAATATTGTATTACTGAGAAGCCAAAATCCACAGATCTGATGTGCGCGGCTGCAGCTGGTGGAGCACAGAGGTGTGACTACTCCACAAGATCAGCACAACGCCCCAGCTTTACACTTCATATCATACAGAGGCCGTCATGATTGATGGGGAACACTAACCCAGACACAGCTACGTCCTGACTTGTTGGGGAAAATACTGCCAGACAAAACATTTTGTTTCATCTAGTTCTGGAGTCAGAGATTTAGTAACATCAATGTACAAGAATATAATTACTATAATACTACTACTATATACAAGATAAGGTACCCTGAGTGCACGTGTTCCCTCCTGTCTTTCCCATTCTGTCTGCAGCAGCTATGGTGAGTGTAATACCTTATCCAGACTTGTGCTGTTTGGGGGCAACCTTCTCCATCGGTGGTGCCGGCTGGGTGTTTTTGGGGGGGCCTTTTTGGGTCTGGTCCTGTGACATGGGGGTTTCAGGGCCGTTCCATGGCCCCCCTTCCTGCCTGTGCACGCCTGGCGGGGGTGGTGGTCACTGACTGACACAGTGTGGACTTAGTGTAGGGACCCATGTGTATCAGATACCTGCACGCGGTACATGGGGCAGTATGGCTTGATCAATTTACACACAAACTTCTGATGTTTTTTTATATGCAGCCGAAAAGCATTAGTGCCATAGGTGTGAGGTGCAGCACTTCTTTCTCTCCTGGACCGTATAACTACTATAATACTGCTCCTATATACAGGAATATAACTACTATAATACTGCTCCTATATACAGGAATATAACTACTATAATACTGCTCCTATATACAGGGATATAACTACTATAATACTGCTCCTATATACAAGAATATAACTACTATAATACTGCTCCTATATACAGGAATATAACTACTATAATACTGGTCCTATATACAGGGATATAACTACTATAATACTGCTCCTATATACAAGAATATAACTACTATAATACTGCCCCTATATACAAGAATATAACTACTATAATACTGCTCCTATATACAGGAATATAACTACTATAATATTGCTCCTATATACAAGAATATAACTACTATAATACTGCTCCTATATACAGGAATATAACTACTATAATACTGCTCCTATATACAGGAATATAACTACAGTGGTGCCTTGGATAAAGAGCATAATTCGTTCCGGGATCATGCTTGTAATCCAAATCCACTCTTAAACCAAAGCAAATTTTCCCATAAGAAATCATAGAAATGCAGACAATTGGTTCCCCACCCCAAAAATATTGTTTTTTATTCTGAATAACATGTAAAACAGATGAAACAAACATTTATAAACAGCTGAATATGTGATATTATAAGATACTGTACAGTACAGCAATCATCATGTGGCGTATAATGTATAGTAACCGCATAAACCTGATAACACAGCAGCAGTTTGTACAGTAGATAGAGGATGGAGCTGCAGATCCCCATAATGCAGTAGCACAACAGACTAGAATAGAGAGGCAGGGCTGCTGTCAGAGGTCTGTGTGGTCACATGAGATCAATGAAGAAGGGGTGTATGTTGAGCATGGACCAATCAGGACTGACAGAGACTGCAGGACATATGTTGACACATACATGCAGCGCTCTCTGTCCAGGGAGAGAGGGGTTAAATCTATTGACAGATTACATTCACAGTCCTGTCCCCTGATGTAAGCCCCAGCCTGAAGTGGATCTGCTATGATTTGGAAGGTGAGGGAGACTTCCTGGGTCAGAGTACAGAGCTGTAGACCCCGCTATGCAGACCATGCCCCTCATCCACTCCCCCCTCCCACCCAGTACAGGGAGCTCTTAAACCAAAGCAATGCTCTTAAACCAAGTCACAATTTTAAAAAACTGTGAGCTCTTAAACCAAAACGCTCTTAAACCAAGTTACTCTTAAACCAAGGTACCACTGTATTATAATACTGCTCCTATATACAAGAATATAACTACTATAATACTGCTCCCTATATACAGGAATATAACTACTATAATACTGCTCCCTATATACAGGAATATAACTACTATAATACTGCTCCCTATATACAGGAATATAACTACTATAATACTGCTCCCTATATACAGGAATATAACTACTATAATACTGCTCCCTATATACAGGAATATAACTACTATAATACTGCTCCCTATATACAGGAATATAACTACTATAATACTGCTCCTATATACAGGAATATAACTATTATAATACTGCTCCTATATACAAGAATATAACTACTATAATACCGCTCCTGTATACAAGAATATAACTACTATAATACTGCCCCCTATATAGAGGAATATAACTACTATAATACTGCTCCTATATACAAGAATATAACTACTATAATACTGCTCCTATATACAAGTATATAACTACTATAATACTTCCCCTATATACAAGAATATAACTACTATAATACTGCTCCTATATACAGGAATATAACTACTATAATACTGCTCCTATATACAAGTATATAACTACTATAATACTTCCCCTATATACAAGAATATAACTACTATAATACTGCTCCTATATACAAGAATATAACTACTATAATACTGCTCCTATATACAAGAATATAACTACTATAATACTGCCTCCTGTATACAGGAATATAACTACTATAATACTGCTCCTATATACAAGAATATAACTACTATAATACTGCTCCTATATACAGCAATATAACTACTATAATACTGCTCCCTATATACAGGAATATAACTACTATAATACTGCTCCTATATACAAGAATATAACTACTATAATACTGCCCCTATATACAAGAATATAACTACTATAACACTGCTCCTATATACAAGAATATAACTACTATAACACTGCTCCTATATACAGGAATATAACTACTATAATACTGCTCCTATATACAGGAATATAACTACTATAATACTGCTCCTATATACAAGAATATAACTAATATAATACTGCTCCTATATACAAGAATATAACTACTGTAATACTGCCCCCTATATACAAGAATATAACTACTATAATATTGCTCCTATATACAAGAATATAACAACTATAATACTGCCCCTATATACAGGAATATAACTACTATAATACTGCTCCTATATACAAGAATATAACTACTATAATACTGCTCCTATATACAGGAATATAACTATTATAATACTGCTCCTATATACAAGAATATAACTACTATAATACTGCCCCTATTTACAGGAATATAACTACTATAATACTGCTCCTATATACAAGAATATAACTACTATAATATTGCTCCTATATACAAGAATATAACTACTATAATACTGCCCCTATATACAGGAATATAACTACTATAATACTGCTCCTATATACAGGAATAAAACTATTATAATACTGCTCCTATATATACAAGAATATAACTACTATAATACTGCCCCTATTTACAGGAATATAACTACTATAATACTGCTCCTATATACAAGAATATAACTACTATAATATTGCTCCTATATACAAGAATATAACTACTATAATACTGCCCCTATATACAGGAATATAACTACTATAATACTGCTCCTATATACAGGAATAAAACTACTATAATACTGCTCCTATATACAGGAATATAACTACTATAATACTGCTCCTATATACAGGAATATAACTACTATAATACTGCTCCTATATACAAGAATATAACTACTATAATACTGCTCCTATATACAAGAATATAACTACTATAATACTGCTTTTACCAGTTAGCTTTTATTCAATGTAACATGAATATAAATTAATCTTTCAGAGTTCAGGGATCTGTAATGTTGATCAGACGGGCCCCATTCGTTTGATTGTACAGATGTCACAATATGAAGCCATTTTCCTTACCATCTTGTTGCTCTCTTGTACGGTATTCACACTTCTCCAGTAGATATTACACACTTGTTGTCATAACATTTCTATCATAAATCTAGAGTGGAATGTTTCATCTTATACTATAAATCTTCTCTTCTCCCTGAAGCAACACGAGAAGACGTCTGAGATTAGTCAGGAATGGAAATGTGATCATAGGGTAATGATATAGGATGTCGGCATGTGATGTGGCCATTATCTGCACATTCAGGTGTCTTCTCAGGATAAGCCGTCCTCTGTGTACATGAGGGGCAGCACTGTGGTCATCCTGTAGCCTGTAGACGGCATTTTCACCAGTTTTCCCTCTGCAGGCTCCATCTCACATCTGTTTCTGACCTAGTGGGCATAGACTAGCTGCTACAATGTCTCCATACACTACAACCTTTTCCACCTCGGGCCCCCCCCCTTTCCAAAAACATTCTACAAAATATAAAAAACTGTTTTAGTGTCTCACAGGTGTTGTGTTCTTTGATCTGAGACGTTCCTTTTTCTCTCCATCTGGCCCGCACCAACATGGTGGTTTCTTGCAGCTACAAATCCTCTCAGAAACTACCAGACAGACATCTTAGGCTCCGCACTTATCCAGCAACTTCCTTCCCCTTTCCCCTCCTATAGGCTCCCCTAAAGTAGTAATTCCAAAGTGAATAGGTATGTGGGATGCCCCTGTACGTAGGATTCCCTGCTGTGCCCCTCTATATAGTAATAAAATCTTCTATAATGCCCCCTGCTGTGGCACCCATATAGTAATAGTGTCCCTGCTGTGCCCTCCATATAGTAATAATGTCCCTGCTGTGCCCTCTATATAGTAATAATGCTTCCTGTTGTGCCTCCATATAGTAATAATGCCTCCTGCTGTGCCCCATATAGTAATAATGTCCCCTGCTGCTGTGTCCCCATATAGTAATAATGCCTTCTGCTATGCCCTCCATATAGTAATAATTCCTTCTGCTATGCCCTCCATATAGTAATAATGCCTTCTGCTATTCCCTCCATATAGTAATAATGCCTCCTGCTGTGCCCCCATATAGTAATAATGTCTCCTGCTGTGCCCCATATTGTAATAATTTTCCTGCTGTACTCTATATAGTAATAATGTCTCCTGCTGTGCCCCGTATAGTAATAATGCCTCCTGCTGTGCCCTCCATATAGTAATAATGCCTCCTGCTGAGCCCTCCATTTAGTAATAATGCCCTTGCTGTACCTTCCATATAGTAATAATGTAGCCTGCTTTTCACACCCTATTTAGTAGTAATGGCCCCTGACCTGTGGTGCCCCCATAGCAATAATGCCTCTTGCCATGCTGTACCCCAATGTTTAATGCTGCCCTGCTGTGCCCCCATAGTAATAATGCCCTCTGCCCTACTGTGCCCCATAGTAATAATGCCCCTTGCTCTGCTGTGCCCCTATAGTAATAATGCCCTCCTAGGCCCCCATAGTAATAATGCCTCCTGCTCTACTGTGCTCCGATAGTAACAATGGCCCCCTGCCCTGCTGTGCCCCATATAGTAATAATGCCCCCCACCCTGCTGTGGCCCCATAGTAACAATTGTCCATACCCTGCTGTGCCAACATAGTAACAATGCTCCTTTCCCTGCTTTGTGCCCATAGGAACAATGGCCCTGTCCTGCTGTGACCCTATAGTAATAATGGCCTCTGCCCTGCTGTGCCTCCATAGTAATATAGCTCCCTTCCTCCTATAGTTATATAGCCCCCCTGCACTACTGTGCCCTTTTAGTAATGTTGGCCCCTCCCCCCCAAAAAAAACGAAACAAAAAAAACCAAAACATTACATTCACCTAATGTTGGAGCTGGTCTTCCTCTCTTCTGGCCTCCAGCCTGTGATCCGCGGGGATGGATCCTCCAGCAGGTGCGATGCCGCCATATCATAGAGCCTGCTGGAAAGATCACATTGCTGCCTCTCATAGGCTGCGGGCACTTTGGCTGATGAAAATGAATGGAGGATTGGGATCGGATCTCAGCACCCCTGGCGGGTCCTCACGGCACCCTGGTCAGGAACCGCTGCACTACACACAGGAGAAGGGGTCCTGATCCCTATATTACTATAGCTCACTCTCAGAAGCAGCAGCATAGAGG
The DNA here is from genome assembly GCF_027789765.1 of Dendropsophus ebraccatus. NCBI lineage: Eukaryota > Metazoa > Chordata > Amphibia > Anura > Hylidae > Dendropsophus > Dendropsophus ebraccatus. The sequence goes on from NC_091455.1 coordinate 12,785,176, forward strand.
ACATTATAGAGCAGTACTGAGTAGTGTAAGTTGTGAATACAGAACTAGTGGAATCCATGATGATACCAATGTTACATTATATGAATCCAGCAGTAGCAGACATGGTGCCCTAGTGGCGGCTCTGTGCACATCCGCTAGGACAAGCTACCATCTTTTATTTTTCATCTTACTGTAGGCCCCACCATACAGACAGGTCAGCCCGCAGGGTTTTGTTCTACTACATACCGTAAATATTGTCAGCTATTATTGGCGTAACGACCCGTCGTATCCAGACTTGGAAGGCACCACAGTGTCCGGGGTCTCAGTTCCTATTCCTGCCGGCTCTCTCAGGTTACAGGCAGCTCATTGGGATGAGAAGCCTGTTATTTATGAGTGCAGAATACCAGCGACGTCTATAGATGTATTATAGGGAACATTGCTGAGATACAGAGGGGTCTGCTCTATCCAGAGAACGCAACGTCACTGATATCAGATTATAATATACAGAGAAATAAGGGGGGGATCTAGGGTTACATCTAGCTAAAGCACCGCAACGATTCCTGGTGTGTCACCAGATTAGAAGTTTCATAAAAGTTCTGATCTATAAAGGGGCAAAGTTTCCTTTTCATCAGCCTTAAACGGGGCCTCTATATTGGACAGCTCCTTTTTGTTCCAATGGCTTTCTCTAAACATTGGTGGTAGAGTTTAAAGGGGAACTCTTTTTATTTTTTCGAATCAGCTGGTTTCAGAAAGTTATATAGATTTGTAATTTACTATTTAAAAATCTAAGGTCTTCCAGTACTTATCAGCTACTGTTTGTCCTGCAGGAAGTGGTGTATTCTTCCCAGTCTGACACAGTGCTCTCTGCTGCCACCTCTGTCCATGTCAGGAACTGTCCAGAGCAGCAGCAAATCCCCATAGAAAACCCCTCCTGCTCTGGACAGTTCCTGACATGGACAGAGGTGGCAGCACTGTGTCAGGTTGGAAAGAATATACAACTTTACAACTTCCTGCAGGACATACAACAGATAATAAGTACTGGAAGACTGGAGATTTAGTTTTTTTTAAATAGAAGTAAATTACAACTCCCCAGCACCAGTTGAATTGAAAGAATTTTTTTTTGTGAACTGCCCCTTTAAAAGGGAATTGTCGGCAGGAAAAGTTGTTGTTTTTTTCATCATCGGAGTACTCCTTTAAACTCCTGAGTTTAATTAATGTTTAAATTTCCCTACAGCACCCCCGCAGGAGCAGTTATGTATTACACACACTATCCATGCTATATTAGGTCCTCAAGAGATAATGGGTCCCCCATTGCAGTCACCCCCACATAACGCACGTCTCTGTAGTCCTTGGGGGGGATTTATCAAACATGGTGTAAAGTGAGACTGGCTCAGTTGCCCCCGGCAACCAATCAGATTACACTTTACATTCCTCACAGACTCTTTGAAAAATGAAGGTGGAATCGGACTGGTTGCTAGGGGCAACTGAGCCAGTTTCACTTTACACCATGTTTCATAATCTCTCCCATTGTTTCCAAAAACAGATGGGGGGTGAAGTGGGCAGTTTTTCTTGCCACCTCAGGGGTATTTTGAAGGCCCATATAGCGGGTATAATAGCCACAGTGGACGCTGGTGAGGTATTATTTGTCCTGCTGACAGTTCCCCTTTAAGCTTATGACAGCCCATTGCAAAACATTGACCCGCGCCTCCATTATCTCCATTACTGTTGTCACCATCTCATAAGCCGGCGGTGATGATGATGATGAAGATGACTAGAACCCTCGCTAATCCCCGTCTCCTCGGTGTCAGGCAGCTGCCAGCTCTGTGCCAGCCGTCTAATTACAGGCACTTCATATAGGGATGATAGCGCGGCCCGGGCTCTTCTGCTGATTGGATAATCTCCCGTTAAGTGTATAAGCGGTGCGGCCTGTTATCGGCCCAGACAGACAGATTACACGGAGGGGACTCGTCGCTGACAAGGACAATATTAACCAATCCAAATATCAACTCGCACCCGAGATAATGGCCGTGAAATACAACAGCGCTTCCCGGCTGTCAGGGCGGCACGTGTTTCCCTGAAGCTTATGCTGCGGAGAGTTTATTAGAACATTAAACAGTATGATCCCTTTTTTTTATTGGCTAGTAGTATCAATCTAACCCTGGGTTCACGCAACTTTTTTGCAATCCGTTTATTTCCGTTTGATGCAAAAAACACTTGAAAACAGGGCCGGCTCCAAGATCTTGTGGGCCCTTGGGTTATAGAGCCTCAGCGGGCCCCTTTGTGGAGCAAATCATGTGGCAACAGTAAAAGAGTAGGTCCCCCCCTCTGTGTAGCCCCCCTTATAGATGCCCTCCTGTGCCAGACCAACATCTTAGGCACTTTACCTTTTCAGCATCTTCCTCTATACAAGCTCCCAACAGTAACAAAACCCTTTTTGTCCCCCAAGTGATATGTCCTTTCTTTATGCCTTATTCTGTAATTGGGCCCCCTCTTTGTACCCATACCTGTAGTTGGGCCCCCTCTTTGTACCCATACCTGTAGTTGGGCCCCCTCTTTTTACCCATACCTTTAGTTGGGCCCCCTCTTTTTACCAATACCTGTAGTTAGGCCCCCTCTTTTTACCCATACCTGTAGTTGGGCCCCCTCTTTTTGCCCATACCTGTAGTTGGGCCCCTCTTTTTGCCCATACCTGTAGTTGGGCCCCCTCTTTTTGCCCATACCTGTAGTTGGGCCCCTCTTTTTGCCCATACCTGTAGTTGGGCCCCCTCTGAGTGCCCATTTCTGTAGCCCATATCTGCGTCCCCTTTCCCCCAATAAACTGTCATTACCCCCCTAGATAAACTGGACCACTGTCCCCCTAAATCAGTGTTTCCCAACTATGGGTTTTTCAGCTGTTGCCAATATACAACTCCCATTATGTCCTGCCAGTGGTGCATGATGGAAGTTGTAGTTTTGCAGCAACTGGAGAGTGAGTCACTTGTTGGAGATGGAAAACACTGCACTAAACAAACTGTCCTCCTAAATCTTTCCAAATGTTAAGGATTCTGGTCTGGGGTATGTGTCTGTAAAACGGGGTTCTGTATTTTTTAGGAGGTCTGGTCTGGGCTCTGTACTTGTATGAGGATCTTGTCTAGGTCTGTATCTGAATAGTGAGTGCACCTTGAGGTCTGTATTTCTTTAGAGAGTGTTTTTTTATATTTTTTTTTGATGATCTGGTCTGGGGTCTGTATTTTTAGGAAGTCTGTGGCCTTTATTTTAGGGGGTCTGTATTTTTAAGAGGTCTGTTCTGGGGTCTGTATTAATATGAGGAGTCTAGTCTTAGTCTGTATTTGTATAAGGGGGTCTAGTCTTGGTCTATATTTGTATAGGGGGTCTAGTCTGGGTCTGTATTTTAATAGGGGGTCTAGTCTGGGTCTGTATTTTAATAGTGAGTGTAGTTTGGGGTCTGTATTTTTTCAGGGGGTCTTTTCCGGGGTTTGCATTTTCAGAGGGTCTGGGGGTCCTGGGGTATGTATTTGTATAAGGGGGGGGGGGTATGTATTTGTTTCAAGGGTCTGTATTATTTTAGAACTTTTGGGATTTAAATATCTCAGGTTGGCGGTGCCTCCTGAAAATTGGGGGCACATCAGAAGATACAGGAGTAGATGGGCATATAGATGACATCTGATGTACTTAATATATTGTTTGAGCTTGTGAGGACACTAGGGCAAGGAAGGCGCTATTAGAGTATATAAGAAGGCACTACAGTATATAGTACATAGGCATTGTATGCTGGTTTATTGCACTGCATGTGTCCCTGGTAACTGAATCCTTTCCTTCTGACACTTATCTGGGGGCCATACCATACAAAATGCTGATAGCTGGGGGCTCAGTCACACATTGGGTGTAAGTTACACCATTGCTCAGTGGACATTCTGCAGGGCTGCTCCTATTCTCTTTCTCTGAGGCCTCCCTGACGCTTGGCACGAGACAGGAAACCATTCATAGACTACAAGCTGCCATATAGTCCATATTCACTGAGTGCTGTGCAGGGTATAGCGGTACAAGTCAGTAAAGAATAAATTACAGCGAATCGAACAGCAAGTCCCCTCCCCCACAATTACCAGCTAATAAATTATAAGGATCCCGGCTCCAAGAGACCCCAAGCTATATAAGCTGGAAATGTATAGAGAAAAAAATTGAGATAGATAGATAGATAGATAGATAGATAGATAGATAGATAGATAGATAAGAGATAGATAGATAGATAGATAGATAGATAGATAGATAGATAGGAGATAGATAGATAGATAGATAGATAGATAGATAGATAGATAGATAGGAGATAGATAGATAGATAGATAGATAGATAGATAGATAGATAGGAGATAGATAGATAGGGAGATAGATAGATAGATAGATAGATAGATAGGAGATAGATAGATAGATAATAGATAGATAGATAGATAGATAGATAGATAGATAGATAGATAGATAGATAGGAGATAGATAGATAGGAGATAGATAGATAGATAGATAGATAGATAGATAGATAGAAGATAGATAGATAGATAGATAGATAGATAGATAGATAGATAGATAGATAGAAGATAGATAGATAGATAGATAGATAGATAGAAGATAGATAGATAGATAGATAGCTATATACAACGAATAGTCCGCAGCACTCCAAGTTGTGAAACAAAAAGTGGTATTTATTCCAAATATATCATAATATCAAAAATAGTGACATGCAGCAAATAGACGCGACGTTTCGGCAGCCTCTACGCTGCCATTCTCAAGCGTGTCTTTAGTGAAACAAACTCATATATTTATCCACACATGTGAAATACAAAAAAAGCTTTCCATTGGTTCCTAAAGTGCATCAATTAGTCCACACTCGTGTGGACACATGTGTGAGTCTTAACCCTTTGTGTACATTACGATTGCATATACTGCAAATATACTAGTGAACAAGTAGTGGGTGCAGGCTTGAAAATGTTATGCGAGAGACTGGCTCTCTAATAGATTAACAAATGTCCAAAAATAAAGAGTCCGAATATGCATCCATGTGGTAATACCATGAAATCACCCTTGCTTGTACTTGAGGAACGTAGGGCTCCGCATCAGATGGGAATCCAGCGAGCTTGTAGTTGCTTATATCATCCACCGGCTCAGGGGGGCAGTGTGGTCTCACCATTAAGGATCATTGTAGACACCGCTTCCTAGTCACATCATCCGATCCACTAAATAGGTGAATCGAGGTGTGCATCCCAGGTTGACACCCCTTCCACGCCGGACAAAAGTGCAGCAAGGAAACGCAAGGTCTCCAACAAGTGTGAGTAATGATATGACGTTCCTCAATGTAATTACTATATCATCCACCGGCTCAGGGGGGCAGTGTGATCTCACCATTTAGGTTCATTGTAGACACCGCTTCCTAGTCACACCATCCGATCCACTGGATAGGTGAATCGAGGTGTGCATTCCAGGTTGACACCCCTTCCACGCCGGATGGCCACTCCAGGCCGTATTACAAAAGTGCGGCAAGGAAACGCAAGGTCTCCAACAGGTGTAAATAAAAATATGAATATAACGTTCCTCAATGTAGTACTGGGTGAATTCTTGGTCCACAGGATCTACAAAACAAAAGGTATTCATGTAAATGAAGGTACAACATAAAAAATAAAAAACATAAAAAATATAAAAAACATAAAAAATAAATACAGTAGTACAGACTACAAAGGGCAATTAAATTACTTGTACATTCCACTTGTCACTTTATACTCTACATTTAGTCCTTTGGGAGTCAAAGATTGCAGTTTGTATATCCAGTGTAATTCACGACGTTTCAGAGTTGTTAATCTGTCACCCCCGTATTTTAAAGGTAAGACACGGTCTATGACCATGAATTTAAGGTCCTTTTCACTATGTGCATGTTCAGCAAAATGTTTTGGGACAGGTAAATCAAGTTTTTTCTTTCTTATGGTATATCGGTGCTGTGGTAATACGGCCTGGAGTGGCCATCCGGCGTGGAAGGGGTGTCAACCTGGAATGCACACCTCGATTCACCTATCCAGTGGATCGGATGGTGTGACTAGGAAGCGGTGTCTACAATGAACCTAAATGGTGAGACCACACTGCCCCCCTGAGCCGGTGGATGATATAGTAATTACATTGAGGAACGTCATATCATTACTCACACTTGTTGGAGACCTTGCGTTTCCTTGCTGCACTTTTGTCCGGCGTGGAAGGGGTGTCAACCTGGGATGCACACCTCGATTCACCTATTTAGTGGATCGGATGATGTGACTAGGAAGCGGTGTCTACAATGATCCTTAATGGTGAGACCACACTGCCCCCCTGAGCCGGTGGATGATATAAGCAACTACAAGCTCGCTGGATTCCCATCTGATGCGGAGCCCTACGTTCCTCAAGTACAAGCAAGGGTGATTTCATGGTATTACCACATGGATGCATATTCGGACTCTTTATTTTTGGACATTTGTTAATCTATTAGAGAGCCAGTCTCTCGCATAACATTTTCAAGCCTGCACCCACTACTTGTTCACTAGTATATTTGCAGTATATGCAATCGTAATGTACACAAAGGGTTAAGACTCACACGTGTCCACACGAGTGTGGACTAATTGATGCACTTTAGGAACCAATGGAAAGCTTTTTTGTATTTCACATGTGTGGATAAATATATGAGTTTGTTTCACTGAAGACACGCTTGAGAATGGCAGCGTAGAGGCTGCCGAAACGTCGCGTCTATTTGCTTCATGTCACTATTTTTGATATTATGATATATTTGGAATAAATACCACTTTTTGTTTCACAACTTGGAGTGCTGCGGACTATTCGTTGTATATGGACATTCATACCCCTGGTTGGGGAATCTGCTGGCACCAAACTACGTTTTAGGGTACAAACCCACACACCGTATACACAGCAGATACGCAGCAAAAACGCAGCAGATTTGAAGCAGATTTGGTGGTGCAGATTTGATGCTGTGTCCAGTTATTTAGATCTAATCTGCTGCGTATTTGTTGCGTGTTTGTTGCGTATTTGCTGCGTATTTGCTGCGTATCGCAGCAGTAAATAAGCTGCGTATACGGTGTGTGGGTTTGTACCCTTACAAGGTAGTGCTGCTTCTATATTCTTTTTCCTAGATAGATAGATAGATAGATAGATAGGGGATAGATAGATAGATAGATAGATAGGAGATAGATAGATAGATAGATAGATAGACTTGGAGCTTCGCTACCTCTCTCTGTATAATATATTTGCATTATATACCTCTGTGCTCTACAGATCTGTTCTTTCCTTCCATTAACCCTTAATATACTCCGGACTTCTCGCATTTCATTTCCATTCAGCAACTAAAAATATTGTTTAGTGTAAGGGACACGAGTCCTCGACGATCGGGAGACGGTGCGGTTTGGCTGAGTTATTTTTATGTGAAATTACAGTTCTAGTGTTACACGGGGCCTTACAGCGAGCGATGGCAGAGGCCTCCTGGCAGAGAAATCACAGCATCTGAATACAGAGAACAAGGGAGGAGAAGAAAAAAATCCCACTCACATCCAAGGGGCCAGACGTTACCTCCTGACCTCAGAGAAGGCTCCTCGGGGCTCACACATTTATAGTTTAAGCTGTGATACAAGATTTATCATGCCGTCTCCTTGAGACATATGTAGGGAAATTCCTTTAATCTGGCACCTGTTACTTCACCCTTCCCTCCAAAACTTTATTTCTAGGTAACTGCTATATAGATACTACTACGATTAGATGGTGGAGACCCTAGACCCTCCCTGTGGTGGAGACATGTGCTCTTTGCATCTTCCCTCTACACTTTTTATGATCTCTCCATGTTTTCTTTACAGTTTGTTCTTAGGGAGTTGGCCGGCTAAAAAAACTACTCAAATACTTGCTTGTCCTGTCAAAGTTAATAAAGCTGCATATGTGTAATTGTGGAAGCCTCCCGTTTCTATTATCTGGACCAACACCCAGCAGACTATGATAGTCTGATGCCATCTGAGTGATCTTTAAGTAAATCTGACCAAGTGGATAATTCATAGAAGTCTGGACACTAGAGATCTGATAGTCTTGGATTGGCAGGAGTTGTTGGTCCCCATTTTTGGTAGAGAACTGTCTTTCACAGTCACACGTTTCATCCAGAGACGTAGACTTAGGACCCGTAATGATCATGAAGAACACTTAACTCTGCACCACAGCTTGACCTAGGAACCATTAAACACTGAGAAATATAGAACTACTAGAGATAGTGAGAACCAGAGCACAATGAACCCCCATAAAACCCCTGTGTCATGATCGCGCCTGAAAAGGCATCAGTGCCACCCTCTGCTGCAAAGTTTTGACCTCTGCACCAAAGACTGCGCTTTTGGCCATAATCCGTTCCTTGTTTTACTGTGTTTTCTGCTTGTGTCTTCTGTGATCCGGTCCATGTTTCTTAGTTCTCCCTGCACTTTCCTTGCTGTGGTCTGTTCACTAATTGTGTCTGCTGTGTTGTGATTGACAGGTCTCTTCTCCTCTTGTGATTTCTTGTGTGTTTCTCCTGCTCAGCCCATCAGCTTGGAGTCTGGGACTTCTGATCCCTTATACCTGTGCCTCTCCCTTCACTCAGGGCTCTTGATAGCGTTGTTCAGCTTGTCTGTCAGCTAGATCCAGCCTTTCCTCAGATTGTCTGTTTTCCTGGTTTCCTGATCCCTTTGCTTGTTTATTATCTTGTCTTTTGGTTCAGTGTTCTTTAGTCCTCAGTGTGCCTTGCTTGTCCTCTGTGTTCCTAGTGCAGTCCCCAGTTTATCTTACTACGTTCTCTGGTTTTGGCTTCACAGTTACCTTGTTGTATCTCTGGCTTTGGCTCTACCGGTACCTTGTTGTATCTCTGGCTTTGCCTCCACCGTTTACTTTGTTCGTCTGTACTGTGTCTTGTCTGTATTCGCACTTACGGCAGCGTAGGGAACGCCGCCCAGTTGTGGACGGTCGCTTAGGGCCTGCTCTGCAAGTAGGTAGGGACAGTGTGGGGGGTCCTAGCCATAGGGCCCACTTGTCCTGTGTCTCTGTGTTCCCAGGGGCCCTAACACCCTGCCATTCCTTGAGAACCAGTAAACAAACACTTATCTTGAGAACCACTCCACCACCCTCAATCCTAAAGACAGGTGTTCCCCCATGAATTAAAAAAAAAACACCGAACCACTGAACCTCCACCAATCATCACAATTATTGAATCCTCACCAAAACTGTAAAACCATTGAACCCTACTGATCATGGGAACTATTAAACCCTCCACCAATCTTAAAAATCATTAAAATCCTCTGTTCGTGGGAACCAATAAACCAAAATCCTCAAACCATCAAACTTCTTACCAGTCCTAAAAACTTCTGAATCTCCTCTGACCATGAGAACTATTAGATGTCCACTGATTGTGAGAACCAATACGCACCCTCCATTCCTAAGAGCCATTGGACGTCCACTGATTCTTAAAATCATTGGAAGCCCAATGATACTAAGAACCATTGGATACTACCTGTCTTTAGAACCACTTGACACCTATTGATCCTGAGATTTATTGGACATCCACCAACCAATTCTAAAAACCTTCTTTAAACACCAGCTGATCCTGGGATTTATTGAACATCCACCAATTCTAAAAAAAAACACTGGACACCTTCTGATCTTGAGAACCATTGGACACCCACCAATCAAGCCTAAGAACCATTGGACACTAACTGATTCGAAGAGCCATTGAACATCCACCAAGCATAAGAACCAATGGACACTTAGGGGGACATGTATCAAGTGGCGTACATATGTTTTTCATCGTAAAGAGCCGATTTGTGAATATTTTATTAGCAAAATGGCCGCTTTGCGAATAAAATATTCGCAATCCGTCTCTTAACGCCGGGGTGGGGGGCGGGGAGGTGGTGTGGAGGGGCGGAACGGGGGGCGCGGACTCATAGTCCGCGAGATTCACAATTTTTTTCTCTAAAAGATACACTGAAAACCTACTCCAGTCCTCAGCTGGCGTAGGATTTCGGCCATGCGCACCGGAGCGCACAGGATTTATGTAGAGGCAGTCCGCCTCTACATAAATCTCCATAGCGCGGGAGATGTGGGGACATTTTTAAGTCCGGCGTAAGAAATGTCGGACTTAATAAATGTCCCCCTAACTGATTCTGAGAACATTGGACACTAACTGATCCTGAGAACCATTGGACACCCACCAATTCTGAGAACACTAGACAGCCTTTGATTCTGAGAACCATTAGACACTAACTGATTTGGAGAGCCATTTGACATCAACTAATCCTGAGCACCATTGGAGACTGGTTCAAAGAGCCATTGGATGTCCACCAAGTCTAAGAACCATTGGACACCTACCAATTTCTGAAAAACATTAGACTAACTCATTTGGAAGCCATCTGACATCCACCAATTGTGAGAACCATTAACTGATCCTGAGAACCATTGGACAACCAAGGATCTTGACAACAATTGAACCCCAACTAATCACACTTTGGTATATCTAGCTGAGATGTCATAACAGTATATATTGTGGTTGAGGGTCATGTAGGCCGCATTCCCACTGGTGTGAAAGCTGTGAGTAGCAGGAATGTGCAGCGTACACAGGATAGCATCGATCCTCTCATGTGTCACCTTATCTGTCTCCTCGGAGCAGTGAGGACGTAGTCAGCTCCGATCACTTGTTACAACCTGTCCACGTTCTTATCACTTCATATTGTTGTAATATAAGGAGCTACGAGCAACTGAGCAGCAGAAATTATTACTTACATGAGTGATCCATTCAACAATGCTTCCAACAGATCCTTCAAGATCCAGTAGATGGGGCTCAAAAATAATACACATACTGTCACTTGTCAAAACTATTAAACAGGAGAACCATAGCGGCCAATCAGAGCTCAGCTTTTAGGATTACTCTCATTAATTGCCATGGTTTTGAGAGATGAGGCCTGTAAGTTTCTGTAGATCTGTAGATTCTGGGACACATGTTGACATCTTGCTCACTCTCACTGTTTCCTACAGGAGAACTTGTGGAGTAAACCACAAAATTGTAAGGAGTAGTAATTATTGTGTACAATGATTGGTTTGTGATGGCGGAGGCGCAATTACAGGTTTGTGTTCCTCCTCCTCCTCCCTCTCCTGAAATGTTTTCTCTTTCTGACTACAAAGGCAGGAAATGTCTGAGGGAGCGATAACTACAGATTATGTCAACTACGCTAACTCCATGATGGTGCTACGTAAGGTGCCGGTGCACTGCTGGCAGTAGGAAGATTGTATACAGGACAGACCAAAAGTTTGGACACACCTTCTCATTCAAAGAGTTTTCTGTATTTTCATGACTATGAAAACTGTAGATTCACACTAAAGGCAGCAAAACTATGAATTAACACATGTGGAATTATATACTTATCAAAAAAGTGTGAAACAACTGGATATGTCTGATATTCTAGGTTCTTCAAAGTAGCCGCCTTCTGCTGTGATTACTGCTTTGCACATTCTTGGAATTCTCTTGATGAGCTTTAAGAAGTAGTCACTGGAAATGGTTGTCACTTCCCAGGTATGCCCTGTCAGGTGTAATAAGTGGGATTTCTTGCCTTATAAATGGGGTTGGGACCATCAGTTGTGTTAGGCAGAAGTCAGGTGGATGCACAGCTGATAGTTCTACTGAACAGACTTAGAATTTGTATTATGGCAAGAAAAAAGCAGCTAAGTAAAGAAAAACGAGTGGCCATCATTACTGTAAGAAATGAAGGTCAGTCAGTCCGAAAAATTGGGAAAACTGTGAAAGTCTCCCCAAGTGCAGTTGCAAAAACCATCAAGCGCTACAAAGAAACTGGCTGATATGAGGAGCGCCCAGGAAAGGAAGAGCAAGAGTCACCTCTGCTGCGGAGGAGAAGCTCATCCGAGTCACCGGCCTTAGAAATCGCAGGTTACCAGCAGCTCAGATTAGAGACCAGGTCAATGGCGGCACACAGAGTTCTAGCAGCAGAGACATTTCTACAACAACTGGTAAGAGGGGACTGTGCAGCAGCAGAGACATCTCTACAACCACTGGTAAGAGGAGACTCTGTGCAGCAGAAGAGACATCTCTACAACAACTGGTAAGAGGAGACTCTGTGCAGCAGCAGCAGAAGAGACATCTCTACAACAACTGGTAAGAGGAGACTTTGTGCAGCAGCCTTCATGGTAAAATAGCTGCTAGGAAACCACTGCTAAGGACAGGCAACAGGCACAAGAGACTTGTCTGGTCTTAAGAATACAAGGAATGGACATTAGACCAGTGGAAATCTGCACTTTGATCTGATGAGTCCAAATTTGAGATCTTTGGTTCCAACCACCGTGTCTTTGTGCGACGCAGAAAAGGTGAATGGATGGACTCTATGTGCTTGGTTGCCACCGTGAAGCATGGAGGAGGAGGTGTGATGGTGTGGGGGGGGCTTTGCTGGTGACACTGTTGGGGATTTATTCAAAATTGAAGGCATACTGAGCCAGCAGGGCTACCACAGCATCTTGCAGCAGCTGCTATTCCATCCGGTTTGCGTTTAGTTGGACTATCATTCATTTTTCAACAGGACAATGACCCCAAACCCACTTCCAGGCTGTATAAGGGCTATGTGACCAAGAAGGAGAGTGATGGTTTGGTGTGAGCTGGACCACAGAGTGAAGGCAAAAGGGCCAACAAGTGCTGAGCATCTCTGGAAACTCCTTCAAGACTGTTGGAAGACCCTTTCAGGTGACTTGAAGCTCATCAAGAGAATGCCAAGAAGGCAAAGCAGTAATCACAGCAAAAGGTGGCTACTTTGAAGAACTTAGAATATAAGACATAGTTTCAGAAGTTTCACACTTTTTTTTTTTTTTATAACACTTTATTTATTTTCATATTTAATATAACATATGTACATACCACAAAGTAGTAAAGTTGCATAGAGTAAACAATGCCGAGTGCAAATATACAAAACTGTATAACAACAAGGGGGAGAGGGGATAGGGAGGGCAGAAAAGGGGGGGTGGGTGGTAGGGGTAAGGGAGAGCTTTGGAAAGGGAATATGAGTAAGGGAAACAGGTCGGGGAGTAAGGAAGGAGCATGGGGTAGTGGGTAAAAGGGGGGGGGGGGAACAGTAAGTTTCACACTTTTTTTAAGTATATAATTCCACATGTGTTAATTTATAGTTTTGATGCCTTAAGTGTGAATCTACAATTTTCATAGTCATAAAAATACAGAAAACGTGTGTCCAAACTTTTGGTCTGTACTGTATATTCAGGGGCTAACATATAGGTACAGGTGGTATAAGGACAGGTGGTATTGCTGTCAGGGGCAAACATATGGGAAATATAAGTGGTACTGCTCTCAGGGGGCAACATTAAGGAAGTAGAGATGTAGTACTGTCAAGGGCAAACATACAGGAAGTAAAGGTGGTACTACTGTCAGGAGCCAAAATACTGTATGGGAGGTACAGGTGGTACTGCTGTCAATGGGCCAACATGTAGGAAGTACAGGTGGTACTGCTGTTAGGAGATGACATACAGGAAGTTCAGTTGGTAGAGTTGTAAGGGCCAACATGTAGGAGGTACAGGTGGTACTGCTGTCAGGGGCCAACATATAGGAGGTACAGGTGGTACTGTGTCAGGGGCCAACATATAGGAGGTACAGGTGGTACTTCTGTCAGGGGCCAACATATGAGAGGTACAAGTGGTACTGGTGTCAGGGGCCATCATATAGGAGGTACAGGTGGTACTGCTGTCAGGGGCCATCATATAGGAGGTACAGGTGGTACTGCTGTCAGGGGCCATCATATAGGAGATACAGGTGGTACTGCTGTCAGGGACCAGCATCATATTGGGGCACAGCTGTCACACAGTCCATCTATCAGACCAGTCTGTGACTGGATGATGGTGATGATGTCAACATGAGTGCAACAAGGTCACACAGTCTATTAGGCCAGTTGTTGATTAAATTAAGCTGTCATCATGAGTGCAGTGAGGTCACACAGTCTATGTAGCAGGTCCTTGTGTAATTGTAAGATGACATCATAGTAAGTGCAGTGAGGTCACAAAGTCTAATTCAGCATGTTTCTCTGTGATTGTATGCTTCTGTAATGCCACAGTTGACAACAGGAAGTAAAGGGGGCGCTCTTGTGCAGATCAGTGTAGTCACCTGCTGGACCACGAATCTCCAGCTCCTCCACTCCTTCATTATACAGCTGATGGTGGCTGCCAGCCCCCAAGATTGTATTGGGGGTCTTTCTTCTGACACTATCTCTATGCTTTTGCTATTAGACCCTGCTTCATCATTTCTGTCTATTGGCTGCGTCCATCTCTCATCGCAGTAGGTCTGAGCTGCAATACCAGACACCACCCATAAACAAGGATGGCGCTGTTTCTGGGACCAAAAAGCAGCTGTATATTAATGGACTCTTTCCAGAGCTGAAGGTTCCGTGCCAGTGTATTATATGATACCTGCTCGGGCACCTGAGCTTCTCCTCAAGATCTGATCAGATCAGTATACATAGAAGTAATTAACTTTCAAGTACAACGGAAGACTTTAGCGCCCCATCTGTGGGTAGATGAATGACTATCTTCCGTGCTTCTGTTATCTCTTATATATCTCTACCTGGGAAAGTTGTATGAAAATCAATGGGGCCATTATTACCCTTCCGGGAGCTGTGATGTCAGTTGTATTTGTTATTCTGTCCTCTAGACTCCTAAATGGTAAATCTTCTTATGTAGTACTGAAAGACTGGAAAGAATACACCACTTCCTGCAGGACATACAGTGGCTGATAAGTACTGGAAGACTGGAGATTTCTAAATAGAAGTACAAATCTATATAACTTTGTAACACCAGTTGATTTGATTTTTTTTTTGGAATACATTGGTGTCTTCCGGCCAGGGCATGCCACTGATGTTGGTCTACCCATGGGTGCAGCTATAGGCAAAGTGTAAGGATATCAATTACTAGGCAAAGGTAGCTCTAGGAACCCCTAGTGGTCACAGCAACAACTGGACCCATAAATGGAAAATTAGAAAAAGTGTCACCAAAAATTCTTAAAAAATATGTTCAACATAAAAACATTATATGTACAATAAGTCATTTTCTGATGAGACATTCCCTTTAAAGAAGAATGAATACTGTACTTGGTCAGGCTGCCGGGACATGCCGGTAATGCATACCTACTTGTCCGGTTCCCCGCTGCCTGGGCTCCACTCTTCCTGTGTTTTCACAACATCTGATGACGTTGTGCTCTTATAGGAAATGGCCGCTCACTATAGGATAATATCCAGCAGGAGCACAATGTCATTGTATGTTATAAAAACACAAGAAGTGTTGCAGAGTGTGCGGTCTGGGATCGAGCAGCAGACAAGTAAGTATGCATTACCGACATGTCCCTCACAGTCCTGGCAGCCTGGCCAAGTATTCATTTTTATCCCGGAAACCTATTTAAAGGGGAACACCGGATCAGAAAAATTTATTTTCTATTAAAAATACATTAAAAGGTATATAGATGTGTGTATACAATGTATTACTGTATCTGTACGGTTCTGCCACAGCTGATAGAAATCCAGGAAGTGTAGAACAATGGCCTCTGTGCCAATCCACATTGTCTCCTGCTCCCACTGCTCTCCCCCCCTAGGAGACAAATCTTCCATGCCTCTGTCTCACATTGTGTGTGTTTGCTGATGATGCAGACAGGGGGCAGGGCGTGATGTCACAGGAGGCGGGGCTGGATAACCCAATCCCCTGACTGATTCACCATCTCTAACCGGCCAGAAGCAGCTGCAGCACTAATTTTACTGATTGTAATGGGTGGGGACTGTAATGATCACATGAGGGAAAGCATTGCATTCTGTGAAATGCCAAACCAGGAAGAACAAAAACACAAAACAGAGCAAAACCCCTCCAAACAAATGAATTTTTGGAAGTTTCAAAACTGGGATAAACAGGTAAGTAATGCTTTATGCTTCTGCAGAAGTTTCTTTTTTTTCAACCTCTACCTGGAGTTCCCCTTTAAGGTTGACTGCTTATACCTGACCTTCTAAATATCAGCTCCAGTGCTTAGTCTTATGGAGGTCTGTGCAGCAGCACTGACAGGAGCAGAGGTGTCACACAAGTTAGAGGTCAGAACTGTTAAAGAGGACCTGTCACCCTGGCTGTTGTGGCGGAGCCCACCCAACCCCCCGGTGGAGCTTGGCATACTTAACCCTCCCTGGAAGTGCTGCTCCTGGACCCTGTCTCGGGGCGGAGCAGTCACGTCCTGAAGCTGTGCGCCATCATTAGAGATGAGTCCGACGTCCATAGAAAATGATTGCTCCAGTCATTCTATGGACGTTCGACTAATTTCTTTTGATTTGCATAACGCATGCTCACAGTTTCGGGCCGTGATTTCTTCGCCCCAGGACCGGGTCCAGGATTGGGACTTCCAGGGAGGGTTAAGTATGCCGGGCTCCACCAGGGGGTCAGGCAGGCTCTGCCACAGCAGCTGGGGTGACAGGTTCCCTTTAAGTTATAAAACGGCCGCACGGGTACATAAGACTACGAGGGCCGTGCTTACCTCCCCACTGATTGTGCCTGGGCCAAACTAGGAATCATCTGTTCTTAGATTATCTACAGGCCGTCTGGTTGGTCCAGTAAAATACAGTCCATGTGGCGGCCTAGAAAAACTGACTGGAGGAAGGAAAAATATTACCGGTTTAGACTAGTTTCACCAGCCTTTTCTTCTAGCCATTGGCGGAGTCTCCATTGGTCGGACCAGCGATGACCCAACGTTGTTGGCATATCCCAGCTTCCCTCCTTACAGGTGTGGGGATTTAGGCTTGCGTTCCCATTACACCTGCTATTCTCTACATCCCTGACTTTGCTTCGTATTCCCGCCATTAGTAGAGTAAACTTTTCCTGCGATCCCAAAACTTCCGGGAAAGAAATAATGAAAAGTAAATGTTCGGCAGTCGAGCCGTTCAGTGGAAATTAAAAAACAGATGTCTAGATCCCTGGTCCGTGTGCAAGTGCTAGATACATGACTTTCTGCTGGGCTCTTGGGAGGAAACACAAATTAAAGATGGGAGTTTAACACGGCGCAATGCTATGGAGGATTCCTGCCGGTTGCCTGTTGAGGTGTTGGCGTCATATCTGCCGTCAGCTGGGGCCTGGCGTCACTCATGCATCCCCAATGTAATCTCCGGAGCTGAACATCCCCTGAAGGCTACCACTCGGGGGCTTTGTCTAAAAACCTACGTTTTGCTCTATTAGACGTCGGGACCCAGGAGCCAGGCAGATTATCTCTGCTAACTATTTGGTAAAGGTCACGCTTGTGTTGTGTACATCTTCCTCTGCCGATAATCAATAAGGCGCTTGGCAGCAGTCAGTTGTGTCCAGACGCCGGTCCCACACCTCATTACTTATGCCGGGCTGGGAGGAAAGTTTGGCTCTACCGGGCTTCAATGAGAAATTTATTCAATGAACTTGAAGAAAAGCCTGAAAATAAGAGGAGAGGAAAGAAAATACTTCCCTGGCCCATAGTGTGGTGGAGGTTGTGATATGAAGGAGACTACTGGGACCTCAGCCTCTTACCAGGGCCACATTTCTGTGCTGGGACCACAGCCTCTTACTGGGGCCACATATCTGTGCTGGGACCACAGCTTCTTACCGGGGCCACATATCTGTGCTGGGACCACAGCCTCTTACTGGGGCCACATATCTGTGCTGGGACCACAGCTTCTTACCGGGGCCACATATCTGTGCTGGGACCATAGCTTCTTACCGGGGCCACATATCTGTGCTGGGACCACAGCCTCATACCAGGGCCACATATCTGTGCTGGGACCACAGCCTCTTACTGGGGCCACATATCTGTGCTGGGACCACAGCTTCTTACCGGGGCCACATAGCTGTGCTGGGACCACATATCTGTGCTGGGACCACAGCTTCTTACCGGGGCCACATATCTGTGCTGGGACCATAGCTTCTTACCGGGGCCACATATCTGCGCTGGGACCACAGCTTCTTACCGGGGCCACATATCTGTGCTGGGACCACAGCCTCTTACCGGGGCCACATATATGTGCTGGGACCACAGCTTTTTACCGGGGCCACATATCTGTGCTGGGACCACAGCTTTTTACCGGGGCCACATATCTGTGCTGGGACCTCAGCCTCTTACCAGGGCCACATATCTGTGCTGGGACCACAGCTTCTTACCGGGCCACATTCCCTCTACTGGGACCTCAGCCTCTTACCGGGGCCACATATCTGTGCTGGGACCACAACCTCTTACCGGGGCCACATATCTGTGCTGGGACCACAGCCTCTTACCGGGGCCACATATCTGTGCTGGGACCACAGCCTCTTACCGGGGCCACATATCTGTGCTGGGACCACAGCCTCTTACCGGGGCCACATATCTGTGCTGGGACCACAGCCTCTTACCGGGGCCACATATCTGTGCTGGGACCACAACCTCTTACCGGGGCCACATATCTGTGCTGGGACCACAGCCTCTTACCAGGGCCACATATCTGTGCTGGGACCACAGCTTTTTACCAGGGCCACATATCTGTGCTGGGACCACAGCTTCTTACCAGGGTCAAAACACCTTCACCTTTATGTTCTCCTCTTCTCTTCCCCCTCGTCATCCATTTTCTTCTTCCACTCTTTTCCTTCTCAGTATTGTCTATTTTCTCTCAATCTTTCTTGCCTTCTAAATTTCCTTTTCCCTTCTTCCCTTTCACCTTCTCATTCCTTATTTTCTCCTCCTTTTGCTTCTCCTCCACCTGGACTTTCTTCTTCTCTTCTTGTTTCTTATTACTTCCCACCTTTTCTTTCTCTTTATCTGTATTGGCCTTATCCTTCCTCCTTCCCCTTCTGTGCTCCTTCTTCTCCTCCTTCCCCTTCTCTGCTCCTTCTTCTCCTCCTTTTCATTTCCCACCACTATTCATACCACCTCCTTCTCTCCTCTTCCTTTTCTTTTTGGTTCCTTCTTATTTTTTCTTATATTATCTTCCTCCTTCCTTCTTCTCTTTCATCCCCACCTCCTCCTCTAATTTTTCTCCTCTTCCTTGCCCTTCTCCTCCATCTTCTCTTCTCATTCTCTTTATGTTTTCTTCTTCCTCCTTATCATCCTCTTAATGATCATCACATGCCTTGAAGGAATCTGTGGCTCCAATTGATCTATATCCAGTGCATCCTAGCTATAAAATCCAGAACTGGTCCTTCTCACACAGCTCAGGGTCTTCATACAACGCCTCTCCATGGCCAACACCAAACAGCCAAATCTTAAAGGGGTTATCCAGTGCTACAAAAACATGGCCACTTTCTTTCAGAGACAACACGACTCTTGTCTCCAGTTCAGGTGCGGATTGCAATTAAACTCCATTCACTTCAATGGAACTGAGCAGCAAAACCTACACCCAAGATGGAGACAAGAGCAGTGCTGTCTCTGGAAGAAAGTGGCCATGTTTTTTGTAGCGCTGGATAACCCCTTTAAAGCCTGTAATGCTTCTATAACCTTATTACCCCTGATTGCAATGATACACCGCAACAACCCATCATTCTGTGAATGGTAGAAGACGTTGAGCTGAGGTGATAATCTTCGTACATACTGTAAGACACCAAGGAGGAGATTTATCAAACATGGTGTAAAGTGAAACTGGCCCAGTTGCCCCTAGCAACCAATCAGATTCCACCTTTCATTTTCCAAAGAGTCTGTGAGGAATGAAAGGTGGAATCTGATTGGTTGCTAGGGGCGACTGAGCCAGTTTCACTTTACACCATGGTTGATAAATCTCCCCCAAAGTCTTTACTCCTCCGTATCAGGGACCTTTATAATAAACTAAATTCTTCTTCTTATCCTTGAAAAATGAGGATTTTCCTTTCATGATTTTCTAAGCAAAACTTTCTACAACCGCTGTCATGGAGGCTCCATAAACAGGCATTCTTCTGTCAGCCGCCGCTTATGGCTCCACGGCCGCAATGTCTCAGCTTTATCTTGGTATTTGTGCGTTCGTCTTCTTGTGGTTTTCTCTTTAAGGGGATCTGTCAGCAAATTTACCGCCATGAACTTTTAACAGGTCTTGAGAAAAGCTGTAAAAACCTTCTGTTCGCTATGATTATGTCATTGTACCTGAGAAGACTCAATGCAGCCTTATTGTAATGTAGCATTAACCCTTTGAGGACCAGGCCCAAAATGACCCAGTGGACCGCGCAAATTTTTATTTTTGTGTTTTCGTTTTTTCCTCCTCCCCTTCTAAGAGCTCCAGCACTGTCAGTTTTCTATCTACAACCCATGTAAGTTTGTTACAGGAATAGTTGTACTGTGTAATGGCACCTTTCATTTTACCATAACATGTATGACGGAATCCCAAATATATTGTTTATGAAGATATAAATAGGTGAAATCGTAAAAAAGAATGCAATATGGTAATGTTTGGGGCAGGGGCGTAGCTAGGGGTTCAGTCTAGGGGGGGCGAGCAAGTCTGAGTGGGCCCCTAACCGATTAAGTTACCCATAGGGAACCTCAGCAGAAGACACTGCTTTCCAAATAATAAAGGAAATATTTAACTACATTACTCATAGAGAACAGGGACTGAGAGCAGTGTAAAAGGCTTTCTACTTTTCACATATATGGCCATGTAAAATTTAAAGGGGTTATGCAAGATAAGAGAACCATAGCTGCTTTGTTGGGTGATCTCCATCATACTGAGTATTAGATGCTGGGAAAGCAGGGTGACCTCCATCATACTGAGTATTAGATGCTGGGAAAGCTGGGTGACCCCATTATACTGAGTACAAGATGCTGGAAATGACCAAAATCATAAGGGGTGTAGTAGTGAGGTATAGTGGATAAGGGGTTTAGTAGTGAGGTATAGTGGATAAGGGGTGTAGTAGTGAGGTATAGTGGATGAGGGGTGTAGTAGTGGAGGTATAGTGGATAAGGGGTGTAGTAGTGAGGTATAGTGGATAAGGGGTGTAGTAGTGAGGTATAGTGGATAAGGGGTGTAGTAGTGAGGTATAGTGGATAAGGGGTGTAGTAGTGAGGTATAGTGGATAAGGGGTGTAGTAGTGAGGTATAGTGGATGAGGGGTGTAGTAGTGAGGTATAGTGGATAAGGGGTGTAGTAGTGAGGTATAGTGGATGAGGGGTGTAGTAGTGGAGGTATAGTGGATAAGGGGTGTAGTAGTGAGGTATAGTGGATGAGGGGTGTAGTAGTGAAGGTCTAGTGGATGAGGGGTGTAGTGGGGAGGTAGAGTGGATAGGGGATGTAGTAGTGGGTTATAATGGATGAGGGGTGTAGTAGTGGGGTATAATGGATGAGGGGTGTAGTAGTGGAGGTATAGTGGATGAGGGGTGTAGTAGTGGAGGTATAGTGGATGAGGGGTGTAGTAGTGGAGGTATAGTGGATGAGGGGTGTAGTAGTGGAGGTATAGTGGATGAGGGGTGTAGTAGTGGAGGTATAGTGGATGAGGGGTGTAGTAGTGGAGGTATAGTGGATGAGGGGTGTAGTGGTTGAGGTATAGTGGATGAGGGGTGTAGTAGTGGAGGTATAGTGGATGAGGGGTGTAGTGGTTGAGGTATAGTGGATGAGGGGTGTAGTAGTGGAGGTATAGTGGATAAGGGGTGTAGTAGTGAGGTATAGTGGATAAGGGGTGTAGTAGTATAGGTAGATATGGGGGGTTTAGTAGTGGAGGGGACAGGGCACACACCTTCCAGTCAGCTCTACTGTGTGTCGGCTCTCTGCATAAGTGAAAGTGAAAGTAAGGGATTGTGCTGTGCAGCCGTCCCCTAGTGAGGCAAAGAGTCTGCTGCCTGAGGCAGAAAGCTCATTCTATCTCATGGCAGAAGCGGCAGTTACCAGGTGGACACATGGCAGACCCTCTTCTTACCACCCGCCCGCCATTTTTTCCACTAATACAGCAGGTATACACACCCCAAGCTGCATCCCCCCAGTAGCCTGTAACTCCAAATTAGGTCCCCGTCATTTGGCCAGACCAGCACATCACACCCCACACCTCCTCTCCCCCCAGAAAAAGAAAGGACGCCATAATTACCTGCAAGGCAGTACTGTCACAGTCAGCCTCAGGAGTCAGCTCACTCCCTGAGTCTCTGCTCTGTGTGTGTGACTCAAGTGCAGGGGGAAGGGAGCGGCCTCTTGTGGCTGGAGGCGGAATTGTTCTGCCTCCGGCCACAGGAGTGATTACATGGCCAGGCTCAGCATCCAGCAGGTGAGTGCCGCCCCAAGAGAACTTGCCGGATGCCGGGGGACCCAATTCAGCGAAAAATCTCTGGAGATCACAGTGGGCCCCTGCCAGAGTGGGCCCGGGGACGGCGGCCCCCTCTGCCCCCATCAAATTTCGCTACTAGTTTGGGGGGTTCCTGTGTCTACATAATGCACTATATGGTAACAGCGACATGATACCATTACTCTATAGGTCAGTCTGAACACAACCATATGCAGATTACACAGATTCTCTAATGTTATATATATATTTTTTAAATCCTTTCTTTTTGCAATTAATTAATAATAAAATGGGCCTATTGTGACGTTTATAACGGTTTTATTTTCACCTATGGGGCTGTATGGGGGGTCATTTTTCCGCCATGATCTCTACTTTTTATTATTACCATATTTGTGAAGACCGGACGTTTTTATCACTTTTTAATACCTTTTTTTTTATATAATGTAACAAAAAAAATCGGCAACCCTAGCACTTTTTTTCACTCTTTTCGTTTCTGCCGTTCACGATGACGATTGTTCGAACAATTACGCACGCTACGATATCTAATATGTTTATTTGTTTATTTATTTTTATATGTTTTATTTATATAATGGGATAGGGGGGTGATTTTAATCTTTATTGGGGGAGGGGCTTTGGGGTGTTTGTAAAAACATTTTTACTTTTTATTATTTACACATTTTAAGTCCTCCCTGGGTGACCTTTACTTGCAATCATTAGATTGCAGACACTGTACAATGCTATGGCATAGGCATAGCATTGATCAGTGTAATAGGCGCTCTGCTCATTGAGCCTGCCTGTGGCCTGTGGCCGACTCAATCAGCAGAACACCGATCAGACTGCACGGAGGAAGGTAAGAGATCTCCAGCGGGCTGATACAGCGATCGGGACCCCCACAGTCACACGGCGGGGGTCCTGATCGGTAAGTAACAGAGGATTAAGGGGTTAATGACACGCTGCAGCCTGTCATTAACAGTGAGGGCCGGGCTGCTCACATCTTTCAAATCAACTGTTGCTATAAAGTGCCAGAGGTTTGTAATTTATTTGTAGTAAAAAAAAAAAAAAAAAAAATCGGCAGCCTTCCAGTACTTATCAGCTGCTGTATGTCCTGCAGGAAGTGGTGTATTCTCTCCAGTCTGACACACTGCTCTCTGCTGCCACCTCTGTCCATGTCAGGAACTGTCCAGAGCAGGAGAGGTTTTCTATGGGGATTTGCTGCTGCTCTGGACAGTTCCTGACATGGACAGAGGTGGCAGCAGTGAGCAGTGTGTCAGACTGGAGAGAATACACCACTTCCTGCAGGACATACAGCAGCTGATAAGTACTGGAAGACTAGAGATTTTTAATAGAAGTAAATACAGATCTCGGGCACCAGTTCATTTGAAAGAAAAAAAAATTGGGTGAACAACCCCTTTAAGTGTTTGATCCTTCAGTGACATTTACTGGATTACCGGCTCCTCCCACATCCCGCCCTCCCCTCTTGATTGATGTCTTCTGGACGATGCACAAGGTGTCAATCAAAAAGGTGGGGGAGGGATTACTGCTGCTGATAATGCAGATTATTATAGCAAACAGGGGGACGTCTGACCGGGCAAAGAATCCCATAGGACTAAAGAAGAATTATTTATCATAGAGGACACAGACATATAGAAACATTAGCAGAACTAGACAACTGGCTCCATCTAGTCGGCCCTTTTAGTATTTCCCTTATTATCTTAGGATAGATATATGTATATACCAGGCAGGTTTATATTCAGTAGATTTAACAACCACATCTGCTGGAGGGTTGTCCCAAGTATCTACTACTCTTTCAGTAAAGTCATATTTTCTCACATTGCTTCTGATCTTTACCCCGGTAACCTCTCACTGTGTCCTCCTGTTCTTATAATATACAGTAATATAATAATTCATAGCATTCATGACACTGACTAAAGGGCATTCTCTTCCAATGGATACACTCTGCTTTAAGGCTTTAGAGCTCACAGAGCATTGTCTACACTGGATACAGCTGAGAGCAGGACTAGCTATGTACAATGTATCAGTCTGGAGCTCACAGAGCATTGTCTACACTGGATACAGCTGAGAGCAGGACTAGCTATGTACAATGTATCAGTCTGGAGAGCTCACAGAGCATTGTCTACACTGGATATATCTGGGAGCAGGACTAGCTATGTACAATGTATCAGTCTGGAGCTCACAGAGCATTGTCTACACTGGATACAGCTGAGAGTAGGACTAGCTATGTACAATGTATCAGTCTGGAGCTCACAGAGCATTGTCTACACTGGATACAGCTGAGAGCAGGACTAGCTATGTACAATGTATCAGTCTGGAGAGCTCACAGAGCATTGTCTACACTGGATACAGCTGAGAGCAGGACTAGCTATGTACAATGTATCAGTCTGGAGCTCACAGAGCATTGTCTACACTGGATACAGCTGAGAGTAGGACTAGCTATGTACAATGTATCAGTCTGGAGAGCTCACAGAGCATTGTCTACACTGGATACAGCTGAGAGCAGGACTAGCTATGTAC